>NC_057798.1:107685688-107753234 GCF_018294505.1 Triticum aestivum | reverse complement strand
ACGGTAGCCCGTGGAGGCTGGAGGAGGTCGACAGTGGAGATGAACAGTATCCCGTGGAGTCCTGTTTTGCGGTACGCCACACACCCCCCCCCCTTTCGACCGTAGCGCTCCAACACAAGTCAGTTTAGTCCGTTTTGCGGTACGCCACACCCCTCCCGATCAACAGGACCCCCGTTTCGACTATAGGAGGTTCGTTTCCTCCGTTTTGTGGTACGCCAGGCCCCTCCCGATCAACAGGACCCCGTTTCGAACATGGCCGGTCGAACACAAGGCTGTTTCCTCCATTGTGCGATACGCCAGGCCTTGTTTCCATCGTCTGTTCCGTCCAAGCCCTCCCGCTGAACACGACCACGCATTTCGTTCCGACCCAGCCGGTTGGCTCCCCATGAACACGACGACGACGTTGTTTCTCTGTTCCGACCCAGCCATGTACGTATGCACGATAGGTGTTAGAGACCCTGCTCGTATGTACGTATGTGGCCGTATTTTCTTTCTTGCACCCTCGCCGCTATACGTACGTGTACATGCTACGTGCACGCCTCTACTACGACACGTGCGCGCCTCTACATCTACGACACGTGCACGCCTCTACATCGACCAATATGTACGTACACGTTCGCGACCAGAATGGCAACGCTACGTATGCTTCGACGAGGTGGGTCCCGACTGTCAGGCACTTCCTTGCGTGCGAAGATGTAGCTGGTGGGTCCCAGCAGTCAGGGGGGCGAATCGTTTTTTTTGCCCGGACGCACTTCCTTGCGTGCGAAGATGTAGCTGGTGGGTCCCAGCAGTCAGGGGGGCGAATCGTTTTTTTTTTCACGAAATATGGTGGCCCGTCCGGTGGGTCCCCGCTGTCAGGTGGAGGAATCATTATTTTGCGCGTAATAAGGAGGCACTTCCTTGCGGCGGCTGTGGACCCAGTTGTCAGCCTCTCCACGTACAGTCCACGTCCGATGGAAGTCGTTCCTTGACCACATTGACCACGCCGCGCTGAGAGCACCACGGCGGTGGACGACGGCGAGGCCTAGGAAGGGGACGACTCGGAGCCGGGGAAGACAAAGTAGTGGATGCCCACGCGAAGAGGAGTACGAGGATTCACTGGTTCGGCTGCGGTGTGAGGCTGCTGTCACCGCAGAATAACAGGGGGTGTGGGTGAGTAGAGGGATGGCCTGGACAGCGGTGGGAGTAGTAGGGGGCGGTGAGGCCTCCGCGGCATCACAGCCGGCCACGGGAGGCAGGAGCACGCGGCACAATCGGTGCTGGTTTGGGCGGCTGGAGCAAGAAGACCAGAGGTTGAAGAAGCACTACGGCCGTTGGATGAACATCGTACGGTAACAGGAGCTAGAATCGTTCATATTGACTAAGTTGACAAAGCCCTCCATCCCCGTCAACTTGGTAGGCCAACAAGTCAGCCTCCCATTATGCTGGGTCCCAGCTGGCAGGGGGAGTATTCATTTTTTTGTGCGTAATAAGGAGGCACTTCCTTGCGTGCGAAGATAGCTGGTGGGTCCGACATGTCAGCTGGGGGCATGTTTTTTTCGCGAAATACAGAGGCCCTTCCGGTGGGTCCCAGATGTCAGGTGAAGGAATAATTATTTTGCCCGTAATAACGAGGCACTTCCTTGCTGCGGCCGTGGACCCAGCTGTCAGCCTCTCCACGTACAGTCCACGTCCGATGGAAGCCGTTCCTTGACCATGTTGACCACGCCGCGCCAAGAGCACTAGGTCGGTGGACGACGGCGAGGCCTAGGAAGGGAACGACACGGAGGCGGGGAAGACTCGGTAGTTGTTTCCCACATGGAGGGGAGTACGACTGTACGAGGGTTTACTGGTTCGTCTGCCCTCGCCGGAGAATAACAGCAGGTGTGGCCGTGTGGGTGAGTAGAGGGATGGCTAGGCCAGCGATGGGAGTACGGTGGGGCGGTGAGGCTTGCGCGGTAGCACAGCCGGCCGCGGGGAGGAGGGAGCAGGCAGTCCCGCCGGAGCTTGTTTGAGCGGCTGGAGCAGGAAGAGCAGAGATTGAAGAAGCACGACGGCCGTTGGATGGACATCGTACGGTCAATGGAGCTAGAAGCGTTCATATTGACTAAGTTGACAAAGCCCTCTATCCCCGTCAACTTAGTAGGCCCACAAGTCAGCCTCCCACCATGGTGGGTCCCAGCTAGCAGGGGGAGTATTCATTTTTCTGTGCGTAATAAGGAGGCACTTCCGGTGGGTCCGAGCTGACGGCAGGGGGAACGTTTTTTTTCGCGAAATACGGTGGTCCGTCCGGTGGGTCCCAGCGGTCAGGGGCAAACGTTTTTTTGCGAAATACGGTGGCCCGTCCGGTGGGTCATAGCAGTCAGGGGGAAATGTTTTTTTTGCGAAATACTGGTAGCCCGTCTGGTGGGTCCCTGCTGTCAGGTGGAGGAATAATTATTTTGCGCGTAATAAGGAGGCACTTCCTTGCGGCTGCCGTGGACCCAGCTATTAGCCTCTCCATGTACAGTACTCTTCCGATGGAAGTCGGTCGTTGACCACATTGACCACGCCGCGCCGAGAGCACCAGGGCGGTGGCCGACGGCGAGGCCTAGGAAGGGGACGACGCGGAGCCGGGGAAGACGCGGCAGTGGATGCCTCCGCGGAGAGGAGTACGAGGGTTCACTGGTTCGGCTGCGGTGTGAGGCTGCCGTCGCCGCAGAATAACAGGGGGAGTGGGTGAGTGGAGGGATGGCCTGGCTAGCGGTGGGAGTAGTATGGGGACGGTGAGGCCTCCGCGGCAGCACAGCCGTCCACGGGAGGTAGGAGCATGTGGCACGACCGGCGCTGCTTTGGGCGGCTGGGGCAAGAAGACCAGAGGTTGAAGAAGCACTACGGCTATTGGATGGACATCATTGACCACGCCGCGCTGAGTGCACCAGGGCGGTGGACGACGGCGAGGCCTACGAAGGGAACGACAGGGAGCCGGCGAAGACACGGCAGTGGCTGCCCACGCGGTGGAGAGTACGAGGGTTGACTGGTTCGGCTGCCGTCGCCGAAAAATAACATGAGGTGTGGGTGAGTAGAGGGATAGACAGGCCAGAAATGCGAGTATGATGGGGCCATGAGGCCTGCTCGGCAGCACTGCCGGCCACGGGAGGCGGGAGCAGGCGGCTCCGACGGCGCTGGTTTGGGCGGGTGGGGCAGGAAGATCAGAGACTGAAGAAGCACGATTGCCGTTAGATTGACATCTAACGGTCTGACGCTGGTAGAGTCGATTGTTGACTAAGTTTGTTTTTTAAGAAACCTTGTGTACGCATGAACTTAGTAGGCCCACAAGTCAGCCTCCAAATCTGTGGCGGACAGCATAAAGCCCATTTGCTACTTTTTACAATTTGCAGCCCATTTGCTATTTTTTATAATTTGCAGCCATTTGCTAATTCTTAAGTAATTTATTACAGACCATTTTCTGCCCAGGACCACAGTCAAAAAGTTCAACCTTATTTTGCATATTTCGGTGGAGTCCAAACTATTGTAATCCCGAAATGATAAACATTTTTTAAGAACTTATTGATTTGCCCAAAAAATTGTTTTGTTTTTGTAAGCAAATAAGACGTGGGACAATTGAGTTGGTTTAAGGGAAAACCAGTGGTAAAAAAATCAGCGTTGGGTGGGAAAAACAACAAAAATAAGGATGTAAATATGAAAGGGGAATTTTATGTGTTTTCAATATAATGATACGTGTATATGAACTAGTAAAACTATAGGTAGAGATTAGAAAACGGATGTAGGACATGCGTTTCAAGAGGAAAATAGAACTGGGCTGTGTGTTTGATTCAGTAACAAAACTGCCTGCGGATGTTGTAAGACAAAATATAACTAACGCTGGCGGGCCAGAGGCCAGTAGATACCTGTTGGATCTTTGTGCCCCGTTGTCGTCATGGGCTAGGCCTGTTAAAAACAAAACCAACCCTGGTCAGCCTACAGCCCAGTTGAAACTTGCTCGACCTGAAAAAACAATATACGTGATCAATAAATGAGAGAATTCTGCAAGCACAGACTGATAACTGGGATGCAGCATGGATATTGTTTTTTTATCGTGATAATAGTGCATGCACTTGTTTCGAAAAAACTGCAGAACTGGGAATTCGAACGACGGGTGCTTATGCTACCCATCAAATAAAAATCAGGTGCCTGAGAATTCATTTCGAAACAAATGATTTAGCTTTATATCCACGTCTACCCTCGGCATGATGGTTGGAAGCAAATGCAAGTTCATACCAAAAGATCGTTAACAACAATACCAACTTGCGGACGACAAGGTAGTACAACTACCAATACCAAACTACTCCTGGCCCTAGTGTTCGTCTGGTAGAAAATCTTGCAGAGGACCAGCTCCCGCTCTTTCTCTTGCTCCAGGTCCCCGATGTGGTACTGGTGCATCACCCAGTTGGTCCTCTACTGGTCGAAGTTCTTGTTGGTGTGCAGCACCAAAACCTTTTTTTCTGCCCGTCTGCCGGCCGTTGACCATCACAGGCAAGGTATTGCCGGTCTTGTGCCACATCGCGTGCGTGCCGCACTCCGATTGTATCTTGCGACGCTTCCACGTGCCCCTTTTGAACGCCCTGGAATTGCGCTGGAAGAAATGCTTCCTTAGGCCACTTAGTGTGATACCTGCAGTATTCTGGAATACAGGTTTTAGTGTACCTAGTTGGCATTTTCATAACATCTTTGGCATGTTGCAGTCACTTGTTTCACTTTTTATTAACTGTCAAATTGTAATTGTTTCACCAGGTCTGCGTCTAAAAAGAAAAATAGAGCTATAAACAAAGGAATATGTTTGTGCAAGTAGACGGTCGATCGGTGTCTTACCTGGAAGTTTCTCAGGTTGGGTGTAGCATATGTCGTGCTCGCTGTCGATGGTTGGTATGAACAAATCGATGAGACACTGAAATCTCGCGCTTTCAACACTCACTTTGGCCTCAAGGTGCTCGACCAGCTCCTGATCCGTGGGATCAAACTTGACGCCAGCCGGCAGCACCGGCCAATCCTTCTTCGACTTGCATCAGTAATTCCAGTTATATGATACTCAATGTATGACCAATCAACTATTTTAAGTGAATGATGAAAGATTTCGACAGAGTAAAAACTCGCGCTTCTTCGACGGTTGTACGAGAGTAATTGCCATGCCGTTTCGCAAGGGCGCTTGTAAAAACTCTAAACTCTATTCTCCTCTTATTTAATGGGTGAGGCAAATCTTTTGCCTCCGTTTTGAAAAAAAAGATTTCGACAGATAAGTGGTACTCCAAATCTGAAGTCAAGAATACCCGAACACGCCACCGGGATTCTTGTGTCACCTCACGCGCAGCATGTTATCACATCAATTCAATGTGTGCACATGATGAATAATTTGACCAACGTATACTAGTACTACTACTTTACTACTTACTAGTCGTATTTAGTGTCACAATTTATAGATAGGTTTAACTAACAAGTATGCACTTGAAGCGTAACTGATATATATGTATATATATGGCTTTTGCATAGCATCTCCATCATCATTATCAGTACATCCTACGCAGGTAAGTTAGGATGCACTTGATCCCAGGAAGGTATCTATCCTACAAACCAGAGGAGTGCTTCAAACTAACAACAGTACATAATATCCAACAAAAGAGGGTCATGCTACAGCAGCAGAATACATGGCTCAGTTTAGATATCAGCACGAATCAAGTTGTGCATATTTGCTGTTGGCATGAACCACATCGCCGCATGTCGGGTTTGCAAAAGCCATCCATCGCATGGAAGCTTGATGCCTTTCACACACTGAAGATTACCTGGCAACAAGCTATGTCGACGAATCTCTGGATATGGTGATTCATGAAACCCATGGTATGATGTGTAAACACAACCCCCCCCCCCCCTCGCGAATGGAAGTTGCATAGCACAGTAATCATCGCCGGTGATATGATCGATGATTGGTTGGATGGTCGGATAATTGAGCCCGAGGAACAAGGAGTGGTTGCCGAGGTTGTAAACCCGCCTCCAGTTGAATACGCCTGGCCCAACGGAGCTGGGATCTTTCTTGAACACGAAGCAGCCATAGCCATCAATGTCATGAATGCCCCATGCATTGTACCGCATGTGGTTTGATGTAATGGTTTGGTCAATTTGGTATGTGCGAATGAGCATCAAATGACCGCCGTCAGCTAAACGAGTGATAAACCAGCACCCATCGGCTGGTATGATTCCAGGTCCTGGAATCATGAAGGCCAGCGCATTTGCGTCTGCTACAACAATTCAAATTGGAGACCAAAAGGAAAAAAATAAACAATCATGTTCAGAGTATGTGTGGAATTAAGACTAATATAACAGCTACACATATTATAGACAGAGAATTGCAATGCCGTGGTCATAATCATACCCCAAGTTAAAAAATAAGCCAATGGCTTTCATATTCTAGCAACATGGCATGGTTCAAACATCATGTAACAATGAGAGGAAAACAACTATGACAGCGCCTACTCATATTCTACCATAGCACTTACTACTACTATTCTCATATCAACTCTAAGCAATAACATGCGTTGTTATAAAAATCTAGTAAACAAGAGTAACATATAGCAATCATGATGTTATGCTCATAATATGTATTCTAACAATCATTAGATGCCAATTGTTCACATATCAACTCTAACAATAACATGTGTGGTCATAAAAATCTAGGAAATGAGAGGAACATATAGCAATGATGTGGTTATAGACATGCTATGCATTCTAAATTTTTAACAAATGAACAGGCAGTCGTATTCATAAGGTAAAGATGAGATGAGATAGAACAATTACACGACAATAGATTCCACCAGTATAGGCAGCCAATTTGTGCATCGACCGCGTAAATGATGCCATCATGCACTATAGCATCAGACAGAAATGTTGCCTCAACAGGATTGATGATGAGCCATAACCATGTATGGCGACCGGATTCCAGATAGACTAATCCCATGTTGAACAAGGCAATGAGCTTGTAATCCATGTAGTCTTCTGATGGTGTGGGCACTTCGCAGATTACAACTTTCTGCAAACAGAGGTCGAGCCAAAAGCTTGACGCGTCTCGTGCGTAGTAGGCAGGAGTGTCCGGCGAGCCGCGAGGCTCGATGTTGGCGGTATCCAACGATGGAAGGGTGATCTCTTGCTGGGTGTAGATATCCATGAGACACCACGGACTACTGGTGTGGTGGATGAGGACGATCCAGTTGGCCTTCATGCCTGCCCGGTAGTGGCCGCACATGAAGGATAGGTGGACGGGTAGTGGTAGCATGTCGAGGGCCACCACGGCAACCTCCGTAGGATCGTCAAGTAGGTGTCTGGGCCACCTGCGAGGATCGGGCATCAACAAGCAGGGTGTCTTGAAAAGAGCCGGCCGGTTTCAGACGAGTAGACGGTACAAAGACACCGAGCATGCGGCCAGACGGACGGTGTTGAGTAGGTCCATACGACTACAGATCTGCTCCAAGAGAACATCGGGGAGGGAATTCCAATCGCAGCTCTGCGTGTCAGTTGGTTCTGCCATTGGGGTTTTCGGTGCCTGCGAGCCAGCGGGGGAGTGGATTCGGGTGGGCGAGCGAAGAAGCTTCTCCTCGTGTGGCCAAGCAGTGAGCGGGGGGATATGGTACGCGCGAGCTACCAAGGAAGATGGCGCGGGCGGGCGAGAAGTGAGCGGGGGTAAATGGTGTGCGGCCGACGATGGGGAAGAGAGGAGGAAGAAGAAGAGAGGAGGAAGAAGAGTGGAAGACTGGGAAGAAAGTGCATTAAATCTCAATTCTACTAGTACTACTACCAGGATATAGGCACCATCCTCCGGAGTGTAAATAGTTACACCGATGACATGTGGGTCTACCACAAGAGGGCCCATATATCAGTTAATGGAGGACACATGTGCGTAGGTGTATTTGCGGAAGCGTGCTCTACTGGCAAACATGATAGCAGTACTGGGTAAGGCTGATTTAGTAACACAAACATGCTGGTTCAGCTTATTAATTACGTGTCCCATCTGCTGCAGCGTGTATTGTCACTTCACTGCGAAGACTAGTTGAATAGTTCTATCTGACCGAGATGGGGAATGATGGATCGCGAGGATTACCTTTCTACAGTATCCCTATGCCTGTACGCTCACTTCACTCATTTTGCTCCGTACCTAGTCACTTGTTGAAATCTGTAGAAAGACAAATACTCCGTATTTGGGAACAGAGGGAGGCTTTTACTCCGTATTGGAGTATTTGGGAACAGAGGGAGTATCACCATATGGAGGGAACCGAGGAAGTTTGAAATATGAACATGTCAATGGGAGGGAGTAAGCCCCATGCATGCAACATGCAACACTCACATGTACTCCACATGGACGCACGCAACACTCACGCACCCATGCAGCACACAGCACACGACACAACACACACACTCACGCTCAAGTGCTCAACCTACTCCCTACGTCCAAAAGTAGCAGACCAGGGTATAATTAACGCCCAAAAGTAGCAGACTTATGTGTGCATGCGACCATTGAGATAAGAAGATTAAATGAAGGCCGTTGCATGCTGTAATTAAGGATAGACATGTAGCCTATACCTTCAGCACAAGTTGGTGCATTAATCAATCAATATCGATTTAGATTAAAGGCTAAATGCATTGGAAGTGTAGATGTACATCATGTACTACTACACTCTTTGTTTTATAGCCGATGTACACTCTTTGTTGGAAGGCCGAGGGAGGACACGTGCATGCACTCACATACACAGCCAGGGCGGTTCGGGCGCAAGGGTTGGACTCGTGTGGCGCCTGCGTAAAGTTTTGTTTAACTGATTTCTTTGCTCCGCCAACTGACAGGTGGGACCCAGAGACTAGGTGACAATTTAACCAGTCAACAAAGTGCCACGTCGATTATGTGGCCGGTCAGTAGGGTGCAATACGGTGCTCTACAATGAGCTAGTGATCGTATAATCGACGCAAAACTATATATTGTGACCGTAAAGAGCGTATTGTTACATACGTTGACCGCCAGTGTATTTTTCTCGTTTCAAATTAAGCCATATTAATCGAAAAGGACGCAGTATGGACTACTACTAGTACTAGTACTGCTTTGATGTGTCCCGTCAACTCGCCGAACGAGGAGAAGCTTGCTTACTACGCCTCTCCCTCGCCTACGCGCGCGATGGTTCGCAGGACGAGGAGAGGATTTTGACTATATCGCCCTCTCCCTCTTCCTCTCCCTCGCCCTCGCCCTCGCGATGGACGTGCAGCAGTTCAATCGGTGTCAGATTGCCAGACGCATATTGTACTGTAGTATCATCATCATTGTTGGACCTTCCGAAGAGGCGAAGAGGCAAGTGCAAGGTTCACACGAGTATGAACTGTTGAACCTCCCGAAGAGGCAAAGAGCCAAGCGCAAGGTTTTATACGAGTTGTCGTCCTAGTAGGAGTGTACTACAACTATAGCGAACGACGCTACTGTATGATGCCGCCACGTCACGTATATCCAAAGTTGTGCCACCTTTTTTTTCTCAAAGAGCGTGTTGGAGCCCGTGCAACAACCACACAAGTTGCACGTACACATGACACATTTACTAGTAATAGATTCTAAAGGACAAATGCCAGTATGCCACACAAGTTCATCTCCAATTCATGTGATAAATTTGTGCACGACTAGTCTACATATATTCACAGCGCTACCGTTCACAATTACTGTACTCCACTTACACATTATAGATGGGCTACATGCATGTCCTCCTCCAGGTTCCAGTCCTAGGTGTTCTTCATGGATGGCACGATCCATAGCAGTGGGCAATGGGAATCATTGTCGCAGCTTTCTAGTCCGGTTCCACACGATGGAGACTCATCCAAGCTGAAGCGGCATAAATCAGGGATAGCGTGTCCCAGCATGTCGTTCATCTGGCGGTGCGCAATGAAGACACAACCATGCTTCATGAACGGCAGGCCTTCTGTGTCGTGCACGGAAGGTGTCATCCGCTTCACAATGGGGTAGTTGTCCCTGATGAAAAGCGAATACTCTCCAAGAGTGTTCCTCGGCACCCACGTAGCATCATGGGGGTCGAACTCGGCGCCGTTCATCTGGTACACGCGGCATCCCAGATCTGGACACATGGTGACGTATGTAGTCAAGGTACATGCATAATAACGTAGTGCTCAAATATGGCGGTCAGTAATACTGTGCAGCAAATAGTACTACTTCGATATAGAGGAAGTAAAATAACCGGCTTATTATATATAGCCACTCTTGGCTACATGGATGAGATAGTAAGACATGGAAAAACAAAAATGGTGGCAGCTAGTGGGTTCAAGTCTTCAAGGGCCCAGCTAGCTATATGCGTCCTCCAAGGTAAAAGTACTCCTACTAGAAGTACTAAGTATACTACTAGTACAACAATGAAAGAGAAGGCGAGAGGGTTAAAAATGGAATACCTGGGTAGATGGTGACGGTCTGATCGTGGTAGATTGTGTGACCATGTTGCACATCAATGGTACCATGGGTAACGACTGCTAACATAGTTGATCCCAATATGCCAAAGTCAGCTACAAGGTTCCAGGTTAGACCGAATCGCGGATGCAAATGCACATCCAGGATCGGCGATCTTATTTTGATCGGGGGATGACTGGTCCCTGCAAAATAATGGAGTACCGTTAGGGATGCGAATGATGGTTTGTGCATTCTGTTTGTAATCTCCCGTACCATAGGATGGCAACCAGATGAAACAAGTCCCCTGGCTTGTCACCGCGAAGATGCGGCCTAGATGGCGCACGGCGTCTTCGAACGTGTAGGGGTACAAATCTGCCACCGCCAACATACGCCAGCCTCTGCCGTTACTGCGTCTTGCATTGATGGCAATCCTTATGTCAAACACCGCGATGAGATAGTAATCGTCGTAGCCGCGTCGCTTTGTCGGCGGGTCCGCAATTGCTATCTTCTTCAATCTCATGTAGGCATCATCATACATATTCAAGCCCAGCCAGTCCGGAAGGCCGATCCCAATGGTGGAGAAGGGGTCCACCGGAACGGCCGCACTGCTGTGGATGTTGTGCAAAATGATGGTGGTATCCGGCCGGAGGTATGCAAGCCAATCTTTGTTGGCACCGACCCAGACCTATATATAAGATGGTGGGCAGCGGAGAAATTACGGGATGGAAATGGAATAACTAAGTACTACATGATCAAACTCCATTACTGACCTACTCATCGGACAAAATCCGACTACCTCTCAATGTCGGCAACTCTATCAGAGTCAACGTGCAACCATGGCCAGGGAGCGGTGGACTATTCGAAGGATTGTCCCATAGAAGAACCTTCTCCTCGAGGACGCATGGAAGACCAACAAGCATGGCCTTTTCCCAAACCTGTTTAAGCAGCGTCTTGAAAAAGTTGGTGCAGGAAGCACCGAGTCTTGCAGCGGTGAGGACGTCGGAGCGGCGTGCGATTTCTCCCAGAGGATCATCGTCCAAGGTCTCCCAGCCCTGACGAGGAGGAGAACCGCCTGGTAAATCCATGGGAGCAGCGACGAACTGCCTTCTCTTCGGGGGAGGGGAACTGGCGAGGAGGAGATAAGAGCGTAGTAACCGCAGGGCCTCGTCCCTTCCAACTGTAGATTGTTCCTCAGCGAAGGGGCGAGGCTATTATTTACTACTAGTACTAGCATTATGGAACGTTATGGGATTGCATTATACTGGAAATAATAGCACTAGTAAGAAATTTTTGGCACTAGGTAGTAGTTTTTGGCGTGGATTAAGAAATTTTGGGTATGTTTTTGCCATTTTTTGTACACGCCAACTAGTGTCAAAAAACGTCTTACATTATGTGATGGAGGAGTACTAACTCGTACTGTAGCAGTACCAATTCTACTTTTCTCAACTACGAGTATTAGTGTGATGTACTGTACTTCTAGTCTAGTATAGTGCACTAGTTTTGAACTCTTGAATCTCAGGGCCAAGGAGCTACAGTTGGAAGTGGAGGGTACTACTGTTCTGTAGAACCATCGATGTACTATCAATGCAGGGGAAGTACACCTGCGTAGTGGCCTAGTGGTACTCTCGGTGCTATATTCAGCCGCTCCTCTCATGTAGGAGTAGCTGGCCTACTCAGCCGCTCCTCTCACGCACACACTAGCAGCCTGTTTATCAGCGACAGTTACTGCGGTCTGCGGGGGCAGAACATTTGAGTTATTTGATACATCGATACTAGGCTTTTCGCTTCCATTTGTGGAGGTGTAATGGATCTCGTCGAACTTTGTTAGTAGTTCCTTCTTTATGAATGAGATGAAGCAAAGCTTTTGCCTCCATTTCAAAAAAAAACACGTCAAGAGGAATTTCTTTTATAGTAGAGCCGATACTGGAGTGAAGTCCATGCGTGCAACGCCACAAGCTATAGAGTACTAGTAGTACAACACTTTACATAGAGTACAGAGCCATATTGCACAGTTCCCAATGCCCCGCCAGGCTTTTCCGGCTCCTCGGGTTTAATTGGGAGGCGCTAGTTTAAATATGCAACTACTAGCTGATGAGGAAGCTGCAATCGAGGTGCGTCTAGGGCGAGCACGCGAGCCATGGGATGCTGGGAAGGAAAACCCGTTCACGTGGCTAGGTTGTCCAGTGCACCCAGATTGTGGGGCCGCACGTCCGTTTGACTTCAAAACTCAAACTACCTGTGTAAAATATTGGCTCGCAGCGAAGTGTAGTACTAGTACTATTTTTTTTAAAAGGCCGCCATGCGTTCGGCCGGGATCGAACCCACAAAATGAGGTATACACTCCCGCGACCACTAGTAGTACTCATTGGAGTACAACGCAACCTAGAATCGCCTTTTGTCGCTAGTAGTACGTACATTGTTCCTTACAAGAAACCCCTAATAATGCAAGAAACCACTAAAATGCCAAGAAACTACTACCACTTGCATACGTGGCAGACTTAAGATAAGACTACCTTATCAACCATTGTACATGCTCTTACCAACCAAAATCCTCGAGTGACCTCCTACCTCCGGCCCGTCCACCTAGTCATCCTCGGCCATGGGACGCAGCTACCGTCGCCAGCAGAAGGCGAGGTCAAAACTGCCGGCGGTGCAGAGCCCATGTTGCGGCAGCCCGGATGCCAGTTCCGTTCGGCGCTCGCGGCCGCTAGCTAGCCAAGATAGCTCCACCCATCTACTTGTCTGCAAGGTTTGCTAGCTAGATTGGCACAGCAGCCCGGCGGCTTGCTCGCGCGTGCCGCGCTCAGGCCAGCCATCTGGCTCGAGCGAAGGCCAGCGCGGTGGCTTGCTCTCTCGTGAGTCACGCTCGAGCCAGCCTACCAACCCGTGCGGAGGCCAGCGCGGCATCTGGCCCGTCCGGCGAAGCGGCGGCCAACTCGCTCATCATCGGCGCCACCGACGAATATGCATCAGTACTGTTTGAAGTAATGTTCAGGAAAAATAATGATTTGAGGGGGAATAATAGGATAGAAGGTCAGATGTGGGTCCCTCGTGTCAACGGTCAAACAAAATGTGTTAGTTTAAGCTGCCTCGTCAGCACGGACGTGTGGGCCAACCCAGTCATAAATGGTTTTAAACGAACCTAATCGGTAGGAGTACTATGTAGTACTACCTCTCTCTCAGTTTACACGACGTGCGCGTACCCCTAGGTCGTCAATTTGACCAACCTAATACAAGTCATATATTACAAAAAATATACCAACATAAACTATGGAGTTTCTACTTTCAAAAGGTATAATTTTTGTGCTATATAGTTTATATTAGGGTGATAAAATTGACAACCTAGGTATACGCGCAAGACTTGTAAACTGAAACGGAGGTAGTAGAAGTTTTTGGCGTGGATTAAGAAATTTTGGGTATGTTTTTGCTATTTTTTGTATAATAGATTCTTCCTAGGGCTGGTTGAAAGTGGTAGTTTTTTGTTAAATACTCTACATATTGTAAGTAGGAGTGAAAGTTAAGCTTTGGAAGCCAATAAGCAAGGCTAGTTACATAGTGCATATGTGTACATGATTGAAAGTAAATATGAACCATGAGTGACTAATATCTTGATGGAAAAATCGAAACTATGGAATACTAGAAAAAAATACATGGTTGGAAATACTAGCAATGTTCATGTCCGTTGCAACGAATCATAATTAGAATAATACTTATTCACAAACTTGGTACAAAACACCCTAATTTTGATATACATATGTATATTATGTTTCAATTATAATATATTCCTTGGGCTGTTTTGGTGAGGTCAGGGAGGGATGTGGTTGGTTTTAAGATACTAATTATGGGTTTTTCTGCAAATTGGTAGACAGGTGGGATGTTGGTGAGAAAAGGCAACAACTTACCTCACAATCGTTAGATGTAGATCTAATGGTCAGAAACGACGGATGGCAGACACACCAGCATCACCAACTTAGTCTTGTGTATGAGTACTAGCAAGATCTGTGCATTAACGGAACATCAAGATGCATTTTTTTATAAAAACACTTGTTGTGATTGACCCTTGCGGGAGTAATCCCATGTGTAAAAACTAATGATATCTCGAGAAATATGAGATAAGGTGAAGAGGAGTTGGGTGTGGTGGTGGTTGGTGGTTGGACTGAGCGGAGGCATGGGGATTGACGACGCCGGCAGCGGCCACTAGGCCAGTTTGTTCCAGAGGCTTCCTTTCTTAATTGCTCAACAATGAGGTTTGTTGGAGATAAGGATGAACGAGGGAAGGCCTTGTCTGCAAATGTGGAGAGGGGTGCGGGTATCTTTTAGTTTAATTTCTATCCATCAGATATAGATCAGTCGGTCTATATTACAAGATGGCACACGTACCATCATCACCAACTCGGTTTTATATAAAAGAAGAAATATAAGTATGGCGATACAAACGTATTATCGATACTTGCTTCCGTAAACTAGCATCTATATTCTATTCAACGCCTCGGCATGCGGAGCCTTAGCACAATGACTTCTCGACTGTGTAAAACAAAGATTTTCCCGTCGCCGACAAGGAGGGGGTGACGGCGGCGTGCTTTTTGGCTTGCTCTAGTCCTACTAGGTAGTCTAAGCACGTGTAGATTTATTCTTTTTCACGTCTCGTGTTCGCCGTACTGCCACGACTGTTGATGAGTAGATGGTAAGTTATTCACAGGGAAACCCTTCTTGAGCGTGTTTGTGAGAGAGAGAGAGAGAGTGCGTGTGCGATATGTTAGAGACTGGGGCAATAATAACAGATTCTTTGTGTCTATGTGTGTGGAGGATAGAGAGAGACATGTACATGGGGCTTTGTGTTGTGTGACGTGGAGACACATATACATAATTAGAGAGTGAGTGTGTGAGATACACATGCGGACATGGGGAGAGATGAGGATCCAGATAAATGGGTGTATGTGCGTGTTTGTGTGTGTTTGTGCACGCGTTTGTGTGTGACAGGGAGAGAGTGTATGTGGAGTAGAGAGACCACTGATGATGTAAACCTAGTATAAGGGAAGGGGGAATGGTGTGACATGTATAGTAGCGAGATAGCACGGGTGCGGGCAGGGGAGCAGACTATTTGGAAGAGACATCGAGTGTGTGTGGGAGAGAGGGGTGTGAGTGCGAGAGAAAGAGAGAGCTAGCGACGATAGAGAGAGGGAGAGAGAGAGAGAGAGAGAGAGAGACAGAGAGAGAGAGGAAGAGAGGGGGCGAGAGGGGTCGTTTGTGTCCATAAATGGCGTATAGATAGGGAGACAATGTTGATGTTGTCCGAAATTGGCCTATGAACGGAGATGCAGGGGAAGCGAGTCATCGTGTGTGTGATAGGGACTTCATGAGAGATCTAGAATAGATGGTGTAGAGAACAATGTGCGAAATCGAGAACAATTATACATTAGGGAGCTATGCAAAGAGTCACGACATATATGTATACAGGGAAGGAGCTGGGGCGGGTCCGCATGTGGGAGAGATAGAAAGAGGAGAGTGGTGCACAAGGAGACAAAGTGTGCTTGTTTGCAGTGGGGGTGGTGTGTGAGGTGAGTGCGCGAGAACCACATAACTAGGGCGATAGACGTTTGGGGGCAACGTTTTGTGTGTATGGGAAATATACACTCTACATAGTGCGTGTGCTTGGTTATGAGAGATAGCGGGAGACCTAGAGAGTGAGGTAAGAGATGTGTGCATGCCCGGGAGACAAAGTGATAGAGACCTATGTTGGGGTCCGGACTTTACAAGAGAGAGGGGTGTTAATGTGCTCGTGTGTTGGTGTCTGGGGAAGAGAATGACTTCTCTCTATGTGTGTGTGTGTGTGTGTGGTGGTGGGGGGGTGACTTCAGATAAAGAGTGAGGTGTCTATATTTGAGGGACTTTAGCGTAATTGAGATATTGTGCACTCATGGTTGATCAATTTGTTTCATAGTTTGTACTATGAGATAACGGTACTTTTGAACATGCGTGATATACCTTGATGTACCAGAATTACAAACCTAAGATTGGAATTTTGGAATTCGACTCCATCATTAGCTTTTGTAATTCATTTAAATGGAGGTACATTTTTTAAGCCGGAATTTCGTGATTTCAAATTCATATATCAAACCTAGAGATATACACATACAGGCATGTTCAAACTTTATAATCATTCACTTTATTCATACACATACACATTTTTGCTTTTGTCATCATATTTAGGATAAACACATTTGGAATTTCATTTGAATTGGACTGTATGATGGTATTTGCTTGTAGTAGCTCAATGATCCATATTTGAATTGAATGGACAATCTAAGTTTCGAGTTGGAGACATTGATTTTCAAAACTTTCACTTTTTTTGCGTGCAAAACAAACAAATTGTCGGCCATGATATCATAGTCGGCCGTACGAGAGCAGAATACTTATAATTTTAGGCGCCAAAAGCTTTCAAACTTCTCGCTCACATCGAAATATCACGCGCCCGAAAGTTTAGCCTTGCGATATTCCTGTTTTACCCCTGCCACATGAACGGAAAAGGGCTGCTTTGGTAACTCCATTGTTTTCCCCTCTTTGCCCCCAACATTCTTCCCCAGAGCCCCTCCCCTTCCCCTCCCCGACCCCCCCAACCATGGCAAGCCGCCGAATCTAGTCCTTCGCTGCAGCGGTGGACCTCACACCCCACCGGATCTACCTTCCGCACCTTGGAACCCCCAACTGCCAACTCACCACTTCACCGGAACCGCTTCAGCGACTGGCTTGTCCACCGCTCCAAACCTCCTTGACCGCCATCATGGTCCACCGCACCAGATCTGCTTAACCGGCGCCCTCGTCCACCACAGCATAGGCCCTTCACTGACTCCCTCGTCCACCCCTTCGCTGGCCCTTCATACAAGCCCTCGTCCTCGGCAACAGATCCGCCTCACCGAAAGCACTATACAATGCGCCCGCCGAAGCCTTCGTCCACTGCACCGGACCCGCTCCACGGACGCCATATTCAACTCCACCGGCCCCGCTTTACCGATGCCGCAGCCTCATCAGGTTATTTTGATTTGTACTCCTTCAGTTTTTCTCTTTATCGTGCAACTGTTCACTTACCACAGATGAGCTTTCTTGTATGTCGACAGGCGTTGCAACCATAGCACCGGAGCCGCTTCAGCGACGGCGACAGCCGGCCCAAACTCAACCGCAACACGAGCACCATCAACGATCCTTAGCTATCAAGTATGACAACGATATCCATACACTGCCGAGAATCAGGTACTATCATCCAACGGCTGGCGCCTACGTTCACTTTCCTAGCATAAGCACCGCACCTTTGAATTTCTTCAGGGCATCATTCAGTTTTTCATGAGACACGTTATTCTGCTTGCACCTGTAGGGCCATACTTCTGGCAGTGACACATGTTACATGTGCTAAATTACATACCAGTGCACATCTATATCTATATTTGTACTACTATATAGTGTACCAGTTTTGAGATGGATCCAGAGCATCAATCATAACTGATGGTCTCCAAAATCCAAGGGCTAAGATCAGCCGGATTTGCCATGAACAGTAGACTGTTGTTGCCTCTGCTATGTTCTAGAATATTCACGTGGCCCTTCCAGGAAAAAACGCCCATATGCGATGCCTCATGGGCTATATTACTGCTTGAGCGCATGACGACTTGAGCCCAGATAAGAAGATTTGGGAGGAGAATGGGAAGCAAAAATAATAGAGTAACATACAGTTTTTTAATGAACCTCCAGTATTTTAGATGTGAATGTATAGTTTTTTGTGTGAATATTAAAAACAATTGTGGGTGGAATTCCATTTATCAAAATCACTCCATTATACTTTTTTCGAGTCACACTCCAAAATCACTCCATTCTTTTAAGACGTGCATTGCACGTGCATACATACTAGTATAGTTAATATGCTTTAGTTTTGTTCTGATGCCACTTGTTGGTTCCATCAGACTGGTTAATGTTCTCTATGCTTAATTACACATCAGCAAACTAGCATGTGGTTCCGCTGCTTTTTGTTTGTTTTACCCTACATTTTCTGATGCTAGCTATTACATCACTGCTCCGAGCTTCTGTTCATTACTTGTTTGTGTGTTCTTGATCTTCCCAAGTTGCATGACTAATTTGATGCTTCTATTAATTATGGAGCTGCCAGCCCCATCAAGCAAAATATTTGTTCTTTTGGGGCCGGCACCTCGAACAAGCATAAAAATAGAGGGAAGTAGATATATTGGCGTGTATGCACACACCCTTCTTTCATTAGCTTAGATGAACCATTGATGATTAATTCGGACTAGTGCATGCGATTAAAATTAATTTTACCTAAATAGATGGTGCAGAATAAACTACAACAACTAGATTTGCAACCGGGATGCTGACGATATTTTCAAAGAACATTGCAACATCAGCTAGGCTTCACATCAACATATGGTAAGCCAATGTGTTTTAGTACATGTCAAATGTAATGCGAGTGGGCTGCTTTCTTAGCTTGTGCCCTCAACGTGTAATCCTACCGAATTACAAATAGTTCAGTTGTCTGCTTTGCTGTATTGCTTGATTCGAATGCTTGTTTGTTGTTACACTATACCTAAGTTGGCCAATATGTCAGCAGTGCCTGCTGTACTATCGTAAAGAAATGCATGCCTATTTCATTTGAGTCCTTAACTTTTCCTCTCAACTTCATCACAAGACTGTCTTCGTAGTTTATATGAGGCCACATTGTTAAGTGCTTTCTCAGATTATTTCAACTGCTTAGATGCCTTGGCAACTTAAATATAGCGGTTGTACACTCCCTTTCAACTAGGGATGTCAATTGGGTCCCGTTTAATCCCGATTAAAGTCCACTAGTGCTATGATAGTTTAGAAGAGTTTTTGTTTTTTGAGGAAAATGAACTAGGGAGGTAGCAAAAACTAACTAGATGGGACTGGCGGATGTCGTTTATTTGCCACTTACATCCCTAGTTTCATCTTACCATTTTAATTTCTTTTCGGCTGATGCTGCTTCGAACCATTCAAATATAGTTTGCCATGCTCGACAATAATTCATCCGTCGTTTACCATGTAAGCTTACTGCCTGGATCATACGATAACTATCTCTTACTTATGTCCAGCAGAAACCTTTCAGGATGCCGTTCACACTAGGACACAATGTACAACCCCAGAATCTATTTGTGGAAGCAGTGCACCATCCATGTTACCAGATGGTAGCAGTTCAGAGGCAACACCGCCGGAGAGCAGTCTGAGCACAGATATTATAGTGCTTGAGGCTCTACTAGAGGCAGAAAGAGATGGTGTGGCTGCCATGAATGAGGTAATCTTTATCTTGAGGCTGGAAATTACGGAATTAGCGGCACGCATTATGCAAGCAACCCAAGAATTGGAGGAAGTAAGAATGTTGCATTTGAAGATGGAGGAGGTCCAGCTGTTTCTGTTATCTGAAGCCCAAGGTAATCCTTGTTCTTCTTTAGATACCAGTTGAAATTGTCATTAGATTATTATAGTTACATGTTGTGTCATGTCTCTGAATGGATTATATTGCAAGACCCCCTATGTTGTCAGGAATTCCATGTTGTCCATGTGTTGTAATGATCCGAATTTTTTAGGCGAGGTAATCCTTAGTACTTGTATGATTGACATAAGGTGAACTGTTTTTCGTGTGAGCATATTGTATTGGATGAAATAACTGTTTGAATCAGAGTGTATCCAACCTACTCAATTCGAAGATCACGGCATTTCTAAATCATAATCATATATAAAGGTGGAATAAATCTTTGTTGTGGTGTTGAAGAAATAAATTACAAAACGTATAATTATCTCTGGATATTCGTAATCGAATACAAATTGGATTTGAATTTAGTTTGCCAGGCCCCAGGGCAAACGTGAATGCTAATTCTCCCAAGTTTTGAGCGAAGCGGCTAAACACCCACTATAATTTATGGGCTGCCCGAAGCAAGTGTTTGCGAGATGGAAATTACTGTCTACCCCTAACACTGAGTACATCCTTATCGACCGGATTTACACTGCTGTCGATAGGGGTAGACTAGTAACTTCAATCAGACATGACAGTACGGCCTCTGAGCCCATTCAGACACGGTGGGCGCCAAACGTGGGCGGCAAAACACATTTGATTCAAGCTCGTCCGAAAGACATGTGTCTCTTCCTCCATTTCCCCATTCATACACGGTGGGCGGCAAAACAAACTCTCCTCGTCCGAAATCGATGTAGGCTAATATTTTAAATAGGGGCAGATGTGTAACTTCCATCAGACGTGACACAACCGCCCTACTTGTCAGCCCCGTTCATACACTGTGGGCGCCAACCGTGGGCGGCAAAACACCCTCTCCTCGCTCGAAATAGTTACCGGCAAATATTTGGGAGATGCGAGATTACCATCCTATCCCCAACCGACGCGATGTCCGAAATTTTAAACGGGGGATAAGTTCGTAACTTTCCCCCATTTCAGAGAAGCGCGTCCCAAAGTTTGAGATCCCCCCTCCCCTCCATTTCCCCATTCATACACCGTCGGCGGCACGACAACCTCCGCACTGCGGCCAGCCTCCTCCTTCCGCCACCCCATCCTCCACCTTGCCGGAGCCGCTACCCCTACCCCGTCGTCCACTGCAAGAGATGGACGTCTCTCATCCACGACGCTGGACCAGGATCCTTTCATCGCCTCCTCTCGCTTCATCAGCGCCGTCGTCCACCTTGTTGTTGCCGCTCCTACGACCGCCTTGTCCACGGCAACAGGATATATCCCCCGACCCGGCCGTCTGCCATCTAAAGTCTTCTTCCCCGCCGCCGACTGCCATCGCACCCTCAACGTATCAGCATAGGCCTACACGGCGTCGCAAGAGAGGTGGTACTCTTCCATATGTGCTTAAGTTATTGATCTCACCCGGAAAATACATCGTAATTTGTTTACTGTACTTTTCTTGTCCGTACCAAATCGTAGTGGCTAGTTGAAAGCAAACATTGGTTGCAAAGTAGCTTTGTCCGGTTTGCACCTTAAGATCCGCCATGGAACGGGCACTATACTCGTAAAGCTTATGGTTTCCCCCCTTTATATTCACTACCATCATCGTAGGTGCTTCGTGTCGTGCTAGCACTGCTCCTCAAGACCTCAACCCAAAGCTTACGTGTTGAAATACGAATCTGATATGATGCTCATATCACTAAAACAGAGAACGTTTAATTGGTCACCTAATGTTCCTATATTCGTTTCGAAAAGCATGTGCGCCACCCACTGGTCCAGCTAGTTTCACTTTCCTGATTTTTCTCTTGATGCTTAGGGTTTTCCCCTTTTATCTACTCTACTATGATCTGCGTAGGTGCTTTCTGTCGTACTGGCATTACTCCACCCTTCAAGCTAAACAACACAACACTCAGAATTCGAAAGCTTAGTTGTTCAAATATGATTCTGATATGATACTGATATTAGTTAACCGACACATTTAATTGGTTAGCTAAAGGTCCCATTTGAGTTTCCAAATGCATGTCGCGACATATAGAGAGACAGCATAATTGTATTTCTTTGTCACTTGTTGACTGTACTTTCTTGTCCATACCAAATCTTAGTTGTTATTTCAAAGCAAACATCGGTTGCTAACTACCCTTTGCGCGGTTTGTAGCTTCAGATCTGCTATCCCACTGCCACGGTCAACACTGTACTCATCATGCTTATGTTTTCCCCATTTTATGATGACCACAATAATCCTACGTGGTTCGTGTCGTAATAGCACTGCTCCACTCATCGAGCTAAACAAGCTTAGTTGTACAAATTCATATATGATATTATTGTTGATATTAGTAAAACTGAGAGATGTTTAATTGGTGAGCTAAATGTTCCTACTTTAGTTTCGAAATGCATGTGAGCCACATATGGAGAGACCGTAAAGAATAGTATTTCTCTGTGCGCTCTGGTTCATCATGGGTGGCCAACCGACATTGTGTTGAAAGACTTGTAATATCTTTAATCTGCTTGCTCTTCTGCTCTTCTTTAAGATGATACTCTTCTCTTGCGGTCGACTGATCAGGTCAAGTTGTTCTCCCTTAGTATATTTTGAATCTGTCAGGTCAGGTCAACTTGTTCTCCTTTACTATATGTTGAGGCTATCATCTGCGAAGTGTCATCACTTCTGGAGCTCTCATATTTTGAGTAGTAGGCCACATTATATTAATGCACACAACAAATTACAGCATGCATGGTATCTTTTAAAAGAATTACAGAGATAGCACAAAGGGGTTTACACGGAGGCAGTATTGGATTAGAATCACTTCTGCATTACAAAGAAAATCTCGCTTGTTTTTATGTTTTCATGCATGTCAGATATTGAACATTATCAAAATGAATATGAGAATGGGCGCACGAGAGGAATATTGTGGAACGATCCACTGGCTAACAAACTTGGCATGGTGGAGGAAGGCCTATCTTATTCACCCATCAAGGTGCTTGCTCTAGCTTTGCAAAGTTGTATTGGTCGCACATATTTTGCATCTGACCTCTTGCATTACTTCTACTTTGTTACACCATCTGCTTAGTTTAAGCATCATATATGATTATATGCCATACATATCCATTTTCTGTACCTATTCCATGTGTTGTCACACTATGTTTTTCCAGTCAAATGTTGTTCTTTCGTAATAGATGTCCAAAAGGAAGAGGGTGAGTGCAGATCCTCAAGGAGTACAAACTATGTATTTGGAAAAGGTAGTGATACCTGTTAAATCAGATAGATCAGCAGCCACAGAAAACACAGGCCCAACTGTACCACACTTTACCCCTACTCCAGTGGCCAAACCCCTATTAGAACTGCTGGGAGCCCAGCGTCAGGTACTATCTATGATATCAATTCAAAATTTGAAATCCTAAATTTCTGCTTGTGCCTTACCTTCTCTCTTGTATGAAAAGTAATTTCAGATGAATCTCCTTGCTCAAAGGATCAGACGATCTCAAAACAATAATGGGCTCTGCATTGCTCTCGTCAGTACCTCTCTCCCTTTTTCCTTGTAACACCGTACTTAATTAATTGCTAGTTGATTATGTATCATCAATCTGCACCTGAGCTTCATTATCCTCTGTTTCTTCCAATATTATTTGATATATATTTACTCTTTGCAAAATGTAGAATAATGGCAACGCTTATAAAGAATTTTCTTCGGGGAATTTATTGAATTATTCTTCCATCAACATGGAGAAGGGCTTTGTCCAGCCCGTGTTAACATGTAATGTAAGTTCATCCTTCTCAAGCCTTCAAACTTTGTTCTAGTATAGATTTGGATAGGCATCATTTCCTCCACTTCTGTTTGCTTTGCTGTTTACATCTGATTGGATGTTTGCAACAACTACCAGTTTCAAATTGTAGTTGTAAAAACATGTTCCTTATGCAGAACAGATCCATTTATTTGCTTATATAATTGTGAAACCTATTACGTGTCTCCTTGTTTCTCTTTCAGAGTCATATCTCTTACGCCAGGCAGAACTTTAGGGAAGATAGTGAGCCAAACCATCTTGTGGACAGCGAGATGACCCCAAGGTCTTGTCTTGATGAAGACAGTGAGTTGAAGCTACTCACCAGCAGGTGTGAGACAACCTCTGTGCAGTTGCTGCCTCAATCAGTTCAACTTCTTCAGTCTCAACTTAAAGCGGAAAGGCTTGCTTCAGCTCAGCTCCGACTTGAAGTCAGAAATGCAATGAAGATGTCAGAGGACTGCCGTGCGCACCATCAAGCCTTAAATCTAGTGTTGATGCATCTATCGTTGACACAACTGAGGTCTACTCAGCTTCTTTAGCTGTTTGGGGGCCCTTCCTGGCCAGGCCTAGTGCCTCCTGAAGTGCTCTCGGTTTTGTATATTCTTTTGTCGGCGCGTTTATTTGCACTGGTGGCGAACTTTGATGCCAGTGGATGTAATATGTGATAGCCGTGATAGCCTAGCGTAAGTTGCTTGCTTATTTATTTCCTTGTTGTCTTGTTTATTTGTTTGCTTGTAGTCATTGCAGTTCTTTTTCCGCGGTTTGCTAGTGGCTGCAATAACCTATTTTTAAAAACTAGGCTACAAGAACCATGGGCTAATATTTACTGTAGTGACACTGGGCCTCCTACGGGCTGTAGAAACAGTGGGCCTTCTATGGGCCGTAGAAACAATGGGCCTTCTAAGGGCCGTAGAAACAATGGGCTTTCTACGGGATGTATCATCAATGGGCCTTATACGGGCAGTATGATAACATGGGCCAATAACAGGCCGCATTATGGCCGTAAACGGGCTAGAGTTGGAATCGTCCGTTCATGGGCCGACCATAACGGGCCATCAATAGGCTGTATTTCATGGCGCTATGAAAACGGCCCAACGTATTAACGGACCACAAACGGGCCGACTGTAACCACGGGCTAAATTTGGCCCACAAGCAGAAAATAACAGTAACGGGCCGTAAGTAAACGAATGCTGGAAATGAGCCCAAGAATAAATGGGCTCCAAGAAGGCCGAAAGATAACATGGGCTGGAAATGGTCCAACGGAATAACGGGCCGTTAATGGGTATAAAGTGATACACTGTTCATTACGGGCCAGTTTCACCACGGGCCGTTAATGGGTGTAAAGTGATACACTGTTCATTACGGGCCAGTATCACCACGGGCCGTTAATGGGTGTAAAGTGATACACTGTTCATTACGGGCCAGTTTCACCACGGGCTGTTAATAGGCCAAGAGTTACATAGGGCCTCATATGGGCCGAAAGACGTCATGGGCCATACATGGGCCAGAAGTGAAAACGGGCTGGAATCATATTGGGTGGCCCAGATGACGCTACTGGGCCTAATACGGATAGGGCGTAACGGGCCTTGGGTTAGCGGGCTGTAAATGGGCTATATGCGAACAGGCCGTTAACAGGCTTTCCATGGGCCGGCCCGCCACATTTTGACCAAGTCAAACGGGCCGGCCTTTTCACAGGAATGGGCCTCTGTTGGGTCGTGCCACGTGTCGATGTATCATAGGCGCCTTCCGTCCAATGAGTGGATGACATCTGTCCCAACGATGAGCAGACACGTGTTTCCTCCAGCCAATGATGATTTTACATGTGGAAAATCCCCATTGGTCGGGGCTATTAACGGGTTATCGGATCCAAAACCCGACCCGATAGCTTAACGGCGTTCTGTTACAGTGGATGCCACGTGTCGGTCACCCTTGACGAAAGCAGTTCTGTGACGCGTGATTTATCGTCATGGAAGTGGACACTTCCGTGATGATAATTTTGGTAATGTCATGGAACACTTCTACGACAACACAGGTATGACTATCTTGATTCTGTCATAAATTTGTCATGGATGTACATGCATGACAAAAAAACACGACCTACTGTGACAAACACGTATCATCACGGAAGTGTATTTTTTTGTAGTGCAACCGGCTGGGTCAGAACGGAATGTGTCGTCGTGTTCATCGGGAGGGATTGGACGGAACAACCGATGGAAACGAGGCCTGGCATACCGCACAACGGAGGAAATGGCCTTGTGTTTCGACCGGCCATGGTCGAAACGAGATCCTATTGATCGGAAGGGCTCTGGCGTACCGCAAAACGGAGGAAACGGACTTGTGTTGGACCTCCTACGGTCGAAACGGTGTCCTGTTGATCGGGAGGGGTGTGGCGTACCACAAAACGGAGGAAACGGACTTGTGTTGGAGCGCTACGGTCGAAACGGGGTCCTGTTCATCGGGAGGGGTGTGGCGTACTGCAAAACGGGACTCCAAGGGATTCTGTTCATCTCCACCGTCGACCTCCTCCAGCCTCCACGGGCTACTGTTCATCCACCGTCGACCTCCTCCAGCCTCCACTTGCGACTGTTCATCCACGGGCTCCTATTCATCCAGCCTCCACCGCGCGCTACTCCACCAGCTACAGTTCAACCAGCCCTCTCCACGGGCTCCTGTTCAACCACCCCTCCACGGGCTACTGTTCATCCAATCCTCCACCATCTATTGTTCATCCAGCCCTCCACAGGGTCGTCCTGTTCATCCAGCCCTCCATGGGGTCCTGTTCATCCAGCCCCAACCGGCTCGATCGATCGGGGTCCTGTCCATCCAGAGGTAACCACGGGGTCATGTTCATGCACCCCCACCGGGAACTGTTTATCCAAACCCTCCAGCAACGCTCACTATTCATCCAACCCCCCCCCCCATCAACGCTCACTGTTCATCCAGAGGCAGCATCGATCGGCTTCAGTCAGCAGCAGTAGCGAAGGAATCACTCGGGTTCAGTAAGGTAGCTAGTGCAATTGCTCGGGTTCAGTTAGAGCCCAATGCCTCGCCCGGGTTCTGTTAGAGCCCAATGCCTCGCACACACGCGCGTACGTGTACGAGAGAAATGCGCATCGCTCAGCCCCCGACCATCCACCGTAACCGGGAACTCCCCGAAATTTTCCTTGCCCTCGCTTCTACCACGGTTTTTTCCGTCATGGATGGCCCAAAGAATGTCATGCACCTGTGTCTCCGGCCCACCCAGGATGAAAAGCCCATTTTCTGTCATGATTTTTTGTCATAGAAGTAGGAGCCCACCACATCTATGATGATACCGGGTTTTGTCACAATTATCATCATAGAAGTGTCATAAGTATGATAGATTTTTTTTCCGTTCGGCCCAAAATGTCACGGATGTGTCTTTTTTTTGTAGTGATAGTATTATATGAGTTATGTGATTTGGTGACTGAATGTTGTTTAGAGTCCCGGATGATATCACGAACATGACGAGGAGTCTCGAAATGGCCGAGAGGTAAATATTGATATATAGGACGATAGTATTCGCACACCAGAAGTGTTCTAGAGGGTACCGGGTACATATCGGATCACCGGAAGGGGTTCCGGGCACCCCCGACAAAAGATATGGGCTTTATGGGCCAAGAGGGTAAATGCACCAGCCACAAGGGGCTGGTGCGCCCCCCATATGGCCGGCCTAGGAGGAGAAGGAAAGAGGGGAAGGGAAAGAAAAGAGTGGAATAGGATTCCTCTTTCCTTCCCTCACCTCCTCTCCTCCCTTCCCCCTCCGACTAAATATGGCAGGGGGCACCACTTGGGAGGAGCCCAAGTAGGACTCGGCCTAGTTGGGGCACCTCCTGGCAGCCTCCCCTCTCCCTCCCACTATTAGGGAAAACCTTGTACACAGAACTTTTGCAGTAGCGTGTGTTAAAAAAGCACGCTAGTGCTAAGTAGCACTAGCGCGTTGGCATAAACAGCGCTACAGATACAATTGTAGCAGTAGCGCGCCTGAAGATAAAAGCGCTACTACTAAAATTCCCACTGCTTAGCCGATAGGCTACACATAGTAGTAGCGATCTACGGTGAACAATGCTACCGCTACTTGCTTTGTAGCAACGCATTTACGCAGAAAGGCGCTACTGCTAAAGGAAATAAAATTAAATGGAAAGCAAATAGAAAAGTAAATGAAAATGAAAGAAATAGAAAAAGGAGAAAGGAAAAAAATAAAATGTAAAGAAAAATAAATGAAAAAGGGGAAAAAGAGAAAGGAATAGGACTAGCGCATACCAAGGAACGCGCTATAGCTAACTTAGCAGTAGCGCACTTCCTGGAACGCGCTACTGCTACTTTTGCCTTAACCGCACGGTTCGTTCTTCCCCACGGCCACTTCCCCCAAATCCCAACTCCTCCGCTGTCGCCGCTGCCGTCGCCCGTCGGCCGCCGTGTGCTCTCCCGTCGCTCTCCGCACACCCTCGACATCGTCCCCGACCCCAGATTCGACGCCGCCCCTGACCCCGACCTCGATGCCGCCCTCCGCCGTGCACCCAAGCCCCAACCCCGACCTCGACGCCGCCTGCCCCTCCCTCGCCGCAGGAACCCAAGGTGAGCACGCCTGCTCCTCCCCTCCCCTACCTCTGCATAGGGTTCTTCAAATTTTAATTGCATCAAATTAGTTAGGGTTCATCTATGGGTGGAAACAAATCAGATGCGGATCGGATAGTGCTCTTACCACTTCCGTTTTCATATTTACAAAACGAATATGAATGCAAATACAGATGTTATCGAATACGGATGCGGCTCGAATGTTCTCTTGATTCGGCACGGATACGAATAATAGCGACATATTGCTTAAGTGTATTAGTCAATAGCTATGTGACATGAAGTATTCAACTTGTGACATACAATAAGTCAACGATAAATAGGTTTATGAATAAACACTATTTTAATGCATAATAATTTCTAAGATTAATCATAAAACGAGTAAAATTTGACCACTTATTTGAATTTTAAGTTGGATAATTGGAATATCCGATCGAATACGAATATCGAATATTTTGGATTATCCGCTACCACTTTCCACCCCTAGGTTCATCAAATTAGATGGTAATTAGGGCAGTAGTTCCTAGGTACTAATTAGTTAGCAAGAACTATGTACTAATTAGGTACTAGTTTATTTTTATTTATATTAAGTTTATTTTTAGTAAGAACTAGTTGAATTAATAGAACTAGTTGAACATGTCACATTTGTTGTTATTTTTTTAGTTAAAGCAATTATTCCCGCATCGACGTCGACGATGCCTATCCCGCATCCTCATCATTGACTCGGCGGAGGACACCTGCTTGACCAGATGGGCCATGTCCAGGACTGGGCTCCGCCGGGCTAGTACTGGGAGGCGCGACCTACCGAGGGGCGCAGTTTGGTGAGGATTCAGCCCGTCGTTGACCCGAACCTTCTTTGATGGTGGTCGCGTGGGCCAGTGACGGTCCAGAGGCTTGAGGACCCCCCGTGGATGTGGTATGTCACCGTGTTAGTGAGGAGGATGCGCATGTCCGTCGCTACTTGGTTGCGTTGGAGCAAAGGTTCTCCTATACCTGGCAGGTTCCCTAGGGATCTCACTAGAGCTATGATCCTATGATGGTTCCTTCTCTTTGGGTGTCCACCGCCCGCGCCGATACTCGTTGTTCGCTAGGGTTTTAGTTTTATTAGTGATGTTATATGTATGATACTATTCTGGATGTATTAGTGATAATATTCGACGATGTACGAACACAAGAGATGATTTACTTTTGCTTATTGGATGCATGCTAATTTGAATACTTATTTATTTTACGATTTGGTTTTGCTTATAGAATGCTCATGTCAACATGAGTCCTATAAGATATTTTGAAATGTATATCTTGTGTTCCTCAAATAGGATATGTGCTTGCCCAAGTGGCCGGTCATGTTTGCAGACTACACCTCCGAGTGGCCTATGTTTTGCTGGAGTGTTGATTCATTTCTGTTCTGGCAAATTTCAGGCGTTCGATATGTCCTATTTTAGCAAAGGTCATGCCAGATTTTTCCGTGAATTTTGGCATGACTTGTGCCATAATATGTAGGAAATATCGTGTGCCCCGGATTTCTGTGTTGAGTATCCTGGTAGTTGCCTTCGATTGATTTTCAATTAATGTTTCAACTATGAACATAGGAAATGTCTGATGACGAAAAGGATTTCGGTATTTGCAATACTGTGAAGACGAGCGCGGCCTGTGTGACAGAATCTTCCTAGATGATGATAGGCGCTTCAGCATCAAGCTGGACAAGAACTTCGATGTGGATACAATAAGTCACAAGGACAAGTCTTTTTTCATAATTAAGCATGCCATCTGCTTCATTTGCTTCAACTTTTAATTTAATTTTTTTTACTATTCTACTAGCATATCCCCTGCCATGCAAGAGTTTTTGTCTTGGATAAGATAGGTTTCAGTCCTATGCAAACTACTATGGAGGTAAAGAGAGTTTACTTGAAGACCGAACATGGTTATACTTTCCACGCAAAATTATACAACGCGGACACCTACACCTATTTTGAATGCAAAACTTGGCAAGCACTATGCAAGACTTATGCATTTGAGCTTGATATGGTTATCACCTTTGATATTCGTCCAGAATATGATATTGAAGGTAATATCGACATCTATGTCGATGTGCGGACGCCTCCAGTTATACCATTATGTGAATTTCTCAACCATATTTATGTCTTCGATATTGTTTATTCAAAAATAGTTGACAACTAATTTCTATTGACAGTTTATTTCCATTCAAGCAAACATGTCCGGCGCTTGGTAGACATGACCGTCCACTGTCCCACGGCTGAACTAAACTGCGAGGAGATAGGTCATTATGTTTCATGGCTTGAGGATCTTCATACTGTCAAGACAAATTATTTTCCTAGACTTAAAAACCTTTGTACTCAAAACGTGCGACCAATAGTGTTCGTATTGAACTACGGTCACACCTATTTAGGAAAGATGGTAAAAATTTTACTATTTGTCTTCAGTGCATCTTTTGCATACATTATTTTTTAAGCTAAACTCCATTGCTAAGTATGTTACTACACAATGTTCTTCAACAGGGACTCCCGATGAATGTTGTGCCTCATTGGATCGAGACTAAAGGTCGCATGAGAATGGTTAGCTTACGGCCAAGACATCCTACAATGCACTTTAGTGCATTCAGGATTTTTAAAAGCGAGGAATGCTTAATAGTAAAAAACTGGAGCAAAATTGTGAACGATCGCAGAGAAGTAATAATGGGCAGCAATCAGAAGCGCAACCCATGATTAGGAGACATGTTAATCTGCATGCTCCAACATGATGAAGCAGGAGTGCTACACATGTTTTATGCTATTTACCTGAGAGAGAGAGAGCAGCAGGAGTGATTAGCTAGCTAGAAATGAGTTTGAAGATAATGATGTGCTACACTATGACTATGATGATTAAATAGCTAGTGTTGGTGGTAATGACTATGATGATTATTATTAGCTAGTGTTGGTGGTGATTAGATAGTTACCGCAGCTAGTGTCGGTGGTGATTAGCTAGCTAGAATGAGTTTGAAGATGATGATGTGCTACACTATGACTATGATGATTAAATAGCTACTATTGGTGGTAGTGGCTATGATGATGATTAAATAGCTTGTGTTGGCGGATTAGATTCAAGTGGATGCAACATGTGATGCACATCGAAAGTACTACTAGTCCAAACTAGATCAAGTTTGGATTAGTAATATACTTTTGACATGCACCACATGTTGCCTCCACATGAACCTAATCCACCTTCATTTGACACACGGTTATGGACATAATGATATAAACCTCAAAATTTGTATAACGACGTATAAATACACTAAAAAAGAATACTTGTAACGAACTAGCGATGGAGAGTAAACACGCTGCTACTAGCTAGATTAGCAGTAGTGCGATAGTGAACCACGCTGCGGCTATATGTCTTAGCAGTAGCGTGTGTCGAGCGCGCTACTGCTAAGTAATAGCTGTAGCGCCTTACTAGTAGCGCGGTGTCCTGCGCTACTAGTAGGCATTAAATCCGCGCTACTACTAGGGTTTTCCCTAGTAGTGTCCCACCTATATATATGTGGGGAGGGGCGCCCTAGCACACCGAAGACAATTGCCTAGCCATGTGCGGTGTCCCCCTCCACAGTTTACACCCCCGGCCATATTCTCGCGGTGCTTAGGCGAAGCCCTGCGAGAATCACTTCACCATCACAGTCACCACACCGTCGTGCTCACGAAACTCATCTACTTCCTTGATGTCTTGCTGGATCAAGAAGATGAGGGACGTCAGCGAGCTGAACGTGTCCAGAACTCGGAGGTGTCATACGTTCGGTACTCGATCGGTCGAGCGTGAAGAAAGTTTGACTACATCAACCGTGTTGTAAAACACTTCCGCTTACGGTCTACGAGGGTATGTAGACACACTCTCCCCCTCGTTGCTATTCATCTCCATGGATAGATCATTGCGTGTGCATAGAATTTTTTTTGTTTTCCATGCAACGTTTCCTAACATTATATCATACTCTCCTTAATAAGTTAGTACTCACATTCAGAAGGTTTCTTGTTGAACATTTGTTCGATTTTTCTTATTTTCAGTCTAAACTGTGGTTCTCAATGTCCAGTAAAACTTCAGTTGAGTGAAAGACATGCATTGTCCAGAAAGATACCAAGTTCAGTCTCATTATAGAGAAAGATACGAAGTTGAGTCAATAAAGGCTTAACATGTTTGATATGCGCAAAACAAGCAGATTGGCCCACACTGATTGGGGTTTTGGTCTGTGTGCCCAGGTGGAGCAGCATGGTAAGTCTTATGATAAAGTTGTATCACACATTCCTCATATATGTACAGTTATGGCACCAAAAATAATAAGTTATGTTCTGGGATTCTGAACATTATAAAGTTGATAGTTAGGCACAAAGCTATTGCTCTTGCAAAAAGTCTTCTTACACTCAAATTGTCATGCCGAAAAATTCACGGGTGTAGAACTTCTTACCTTTCTCTTTTGTTTATGGAATTTATTCTTACCCATAGTAGCCCCTGTAGACATGACGTTGTTTAGTTACCAAGTGCCGATTGGCTGATTTCATTGTCTTCTTTCTACTGCAAATCGTGCTTTGGACTAAGTGGTGGCTTACAACATATCAGTGCAAGGCTCCTCAACGAGCATACATCAAATTTCCCTTGGTTGATTTGCATATAGATAATCTATGTTGGATGATTATATTTCAATACAATTGTTACAGCGATTGGCGATTTTCGGGACCGTCCATTCATTATGATCAAACGGTGGAAAAATAGGAGTTACGATGAGTTACGGGAGTAAAATTACATGAAATTACAAATAATTGTGGGACCATTACAAGATTATGGTGGGATTAATCAGTTTCTAAAAGGGTAGATCCGTCCAATTTAGTGTGCAGCGCTGGGACCCGTCAAAAAAATTAATGTGCAGCGCTGGGACAAAAGGAAAAGAAAACCTCTGCACGCTTCATCCCCAATCTGTCGATCCCCTCTCCGCTTGCCTCCTCCTCTCCCGGGTCGCCGCGCTGCCGACTCAGCCGCTTCTCCTGCGCCTTCTCCTCCCCGCTCCCCAGATCGGCGTCCAGCGCAGGAGGATCCGGGTGGTCATGGTGGCGGCATGTTCAGCGGCCTCGCCGGATTGTTAGCCTCCTCAATCCCCTCGCACAGGCGCCGCCGCCAAGCCTGCCCTCGACCGTGGCGCCGCCGGCGTCACTCCTGTCGCTCGTGCCGCCACCGCCACCGGCCCTCGCACAGCCGCAGCTGCATGCTCTCCTCTGCTGCCCCAGCGCCCCGAGCATCACCCCGTCGAATAGGCGCTCCCCACGTTAGCGCCTTCTCCATGGATCAGTCACTGACGGCCATCAACGCCGGTGACCCAATCCATAGGAAGGTAACCCAGGGGATTAATCTTCCACCGCCGCCGCCGAGGGGGGCCCTGTTTTTCCATGCATGTCCTCTGACCCATTATCCTGCATAGCCGCCAGCCGTCGCCGAGGACAGAGAAGGTCCGGTGTCTAGAACCGTCGCTACCTATCCTGCCAAGCTTCTCGCCCGGGACGAGTATCCCTCCCAGCCACCTGCGCCACCATCCGCCTCTGGCAATTTCGTATGCGTGTAGGCGACAGTGGAACAAATTCAGACAGTCAATTATCCGTCCGTCAGAATACTCAGGTTCTGTACTTCTGTATTTCACGCCATTCTTCCTTTATTCTCTCTTTTGCATAGCATGTGGACAGTAAACCACATAGTCGTCCATCACTGAATATCTGAATTTGTTCCATTCAGACATTCAAAGTCACATTCCGAACGTGTGTAGGTGTCGGAGATGTCGTTCTCACACAACACTCACTTACACATATGTTTTGAATCGGCTTAAGGATGCTGTGGACAGTAATATATTCTACCAAATATATACAAGCATGCCTACACAATGTTGGTAATAATCGTTGTGTAAAATGGCGCCATACATTGTGGAGCAAGGCCAAAACTCTGTTTCTTCATCTACATTTGCACAGGTGAGCAATTATTATCTTCTTGCCTTTTCAGGTATTTGGCAATATTGGCTCTTGGGATGCCCAATTGATCACTGAAGCTGGTGGCAAGGTGGTCTCCATCAGAGATGTCACAGGGGCTGTCAAGAACTCCAATGGCATTGACATAGCCAAGCTGATGAAGCACTCGGCAGAGAACCGCGGGATCAAGGGCTTTGACGGAGGCGACGCCGTTGACCCGACCTCGCTGCTCACGGAAGAGTGCGATGTGCACATCCCGGAAGCTCTGGGAGGAGTCATAAACAAGTAATCTTCTATTTACTCATCCCATCTCACTTCATCCAATCTTTATCAGATTACTGCTCAGAAGCTCAGTTAAAGTATCCTCCTGGCTGTTATTTTTTGTGTATCTGAATACATTTTTGTTAATAAAAAGTCCTTTTGATTATGTTCTTGTACTAGGGACAATGCTGATGCCATAAAAGCAAAGTACATCATCGAGGCTGTTAACCACCCAACAGACCCTGAGGCCGACGAGGCAAGAACACCAACATTTTACCACAAAACTAAGCTGAATTTGTTGACACATTCACACATTGACTGACAGCAGAGAAATGTTCATGTTCGTGGTGCAGATTCTGGCAAAGAAGGGCGTGCTGGTCCTACCGGACATCATGGCCAACTCCGGTGGAGTGATAGTGAGCTGCTTCGAGTGGGCCGCTGGGCGTCCAAGAGGCACTTGACCTTGCTGGATCACGCTGTCATCGGCGTAATCCAGGCCGGATCTGTGGAGAGCCCGGCGCAGCACCGTCACAGGTCCATATCTCTTACTCTACCTTATTCCTTGCAAGTTCACGGCTTTGCATTACTCTTCAGTTCTGGTTACTAGTTTGAATCTGTAAAAGTATCTGATGGAGCACATGAGCTTTATACAGTGGACATGTAACTAAATTATGAATGTTGCTTCCTTATGCTTAATGGAGTAGGTGGGCAACTCCCTTTTGTGTAAGATTTTATAAATATTATTAATTGACTTGATTATTTGCTAGTCTATGATATCTGTATTCTGTAAAACAGGTCATGACTGATTCTGCAGTTGCTGATTCGATTTTTTTTGCTTCCAATGCTTTGTTAGATTGATAAGGGCCGGAGCTTCAATGACAAATCCACTATATTCAGCACACAGCCCAACTCAGCAGGCACGAGCCATGTCGACAGTCGGGGTGGCACTCGAGTGCATGCTCGCCTTGACAGTCATCAAGGTCGCAATAGAGTCGGTGGAGGTTGTGCTCGGCGACGCTGAGAGAGAGTCTATCAAGCATAAGTCCATGTTGTTGTGGCTGAAGCGACTTATGGATGCCGACATGCTTGAAGATTTTGAAGATGAAACCGACCTCAACCTGGTATGGATTCTGTCGATTTGGTCACTATCAATGTTGATATGAATGATGTTGTTTAATAACATATTAATATTTTTAGATAATGAACTACATCTAAAACTTTTTTATGTAGTGAAGTAGATCTGAACCTCACTGTTGGAGTTGATCTTTGAGTCGATGTTAAGTAAAAGCTACATCTACTTGTTGATGCCAAGACCGCCATTTCGTTCCTAAATGTCCCTGCCTTCTTATGTTTCACCAATAGTAAGCTATGTCAACAAATATCATGATTTGATTGAGGGGAAAGTGAAGTAAAACTAGTCTGTTATCCCAAGTGTAATATCAGTTTATGCACTGTTTTTGTCAAGCACCTGATTGAAACTAGTTTGTACTGCCATCTCCGCCCCTTTCAAGCCTTCCATGGTACTGACACACTACATTGTACCTCTTGCAGTGGGCAGCCACTGTGAAGAAGATTAAGATGCCACATAACATGAGATCGATGCAAAAGCGCATAGAAAAGATAAAAGAGGACCGTGAGGACCGGCAAGGTCCCGACATCCAGGATACAGCAGGATATGTGGAGGAGGCAGAAATCATCTGGAGGACTGATGATTGCATATATTGGAGCAGCAGTTATTTCCCCCTCCTTTTGACTACAGTGGTTGGAGTCAGTAGGTAGTGATTAGAGTAAGTAGGTAATACTTTTCATTGGAATATAACTTGCAAGTTGATGGATTCAGAACCTTTGTGCTATGAAATACAGTTACAGTAGGAGATTCAGACACTGTTCTTGTGATTATGCCACTGGACTATTTCCATTTCCCATTAAAATTAGTTAGGAATTTTGTATATTTAGGCGGTGTATGCCACCGTATTGAATGGACATCTTGGAAAACCAAAATTGGCTCAATTTGGAAGGATGGTTGCTTTATATGATTTTTTTGCCTGCTTTGCACGCGTTGCCACATGTGCATTCCCATGCCTCAGCCATAATCATTGTCGACAAATATTGCAGTCACCTTTAGCATGGAACAGAATAAGTATGGCCCCTATTTTAGTTCTCTCTGTCATGTTCGCGTGCACAACCTATTTTGCCAATGAGCAAGTTTAGCATCTGTTTGTTCATTGCAGAGCTTATGCTGGTTGCCTGGTTCTTATTGTTGTCCTAGCTGTCAAGTTTTTCTTATTGTTGTCCTAGCTGTCTAGTTAGTACCACTAGTTAGTACCAGAACTCTGTTAGAGTAAAGCTAGATGTGACATCTATTACAGTATTGTTACCCAACAGACTTAGGCCTAGATTTATTAGTTGTAAATTTGTTAGCTCAATGTACCGCATTAGTTTCGAAGCAAAACACAAGCTGCAATGTACCAACTCTTGTCCAGATGTCTATATCAGTATAAAAATGGTACATGGTGTTCCTGATGCTATTCTTTCTTCTTTTCTGCAGGAGAGGCTGGCATTTGACAATACGGTTCTGTGTGTGCATTGATTGCTGGTGCTGCAACCTGTAATTTCCTTGTGGAGTGGACCGAAGTAATCCATCAAGCTAGCTGCATTATTGATTCTGTTCCTTTTGCTGGCGAGGTAATAATGTCCCACTCAACTCATGATGTGAGAGATAGTAGTGTAACCATGATATTTACATCATTGGTCATGTGTTCTATATGCTATGATTTTTCTTCCTTAATTACCCTGCCTCAGCCATAATCATCATCCACTTAAACCAGAACTGTATACTTAAAAAAAGAGCCAATGAAAAGTCAAGCATTTGGATGGACATAAGCATACAAATAAAATGCAAAAACATCAGAACATAAGTGTAGCCTTTAATTCAAAGAACATGCTATGAAGATCAATCATTTGGAACTGCCCTTGAAGTGCCTCTCCGTGTAGCCCACTCATGGCTTTACGAATGGGCTGGACACGACGTTTGATGGTTTGCGCTTGCGTCTTTGCAACTCCACTTGTTTAGCGATAGTCTCGGTGTCAAATCGTTGTTTCACTGGATTACTAGGAGGGGCATTCTTCCTCGGGCGTCCACGTTTACGCTTTGGGGCACCGGATGTGTCTGCTTTCTTTGTAACATCAGGGTCGGTGATAATCGTGACGTCGTCGTCTTCACCTTTTCGTTCCTCTGGAATGCTGGCTTCATACTCGTCCCTCTATAGAGGAAATAGTGGTGTGTTACGTGCAATCATGAAAGGTAGGAACTACATGATATGAAATGCTAGTTCTGTAGAACTTACCGTTATAGGATTCTTGTATGAACTTTTCTGAAGCTTGTTGCAATCTGAACGCAGTAGTTTGAACATATTTTCCAGCTGAAAATATATATTTCTTCCTGAATTAGATAGCGACACATAGGTTAGGATAGGTTGAAGCATAGGTAGTGCATGATTGCAAATGTAATTTAGTGTTTGGCAGACCTGTGTGAAATCCTCGGTAATTTTATCTCCGTCCCATGTCAACATGTATTTGAGTGTGTACGCCCCACAGGAATAACTGTGATGTAAAGTTGAAGTTAAGTATTGTAGTGTAGGTGAGGAATCATGTAGCTGCCTATACGTACCCATCCGTTTGTTGTGGTATGTTAGTATAGCAAGTGGTTTTCCACTGGGTAATATTGATGGGTTTAGGCGGTGTTACCAAGCCATCCTCGACCGCTTCATTGATACACGCCTGAATGGACTCCACCTGGTGTACGAGGAGTAATTCAAGGGATTGCATTAGTGCTTTTAAAAAGGTGTCACATGATGGTAAGAGGCAGCAAGAGAGCAAGATTACCAGTGCAGTTTCCTTGGCAATGTCACGATATGCTTGGTTGGAGTTTAGGACCTGGATCTCTTCTTTGTCTAAATTAAACACGAGTAGTAACCAGTGCATGCGGTGCACATTCATTGGGACACGTACCTGGCAGAAAATTAAAGCGGACTCAATTTAGGGAAAATCAAGATATACAATTAAACAAGCCAGGAAATATGCATACCATTCTGCGTCCTACAAATTTCGTTGCTACATTAGCAACATCTGGGCTTTTGCATCCCATTGGAATACCCCCAAATTCGCCTAGCAATCTTTTGCTTTCTACGGTGGAAATGAATGGTGTAGCATCAGTTGCAACATTGCTAATGTGTGCATATGCATTAATAACCTGCAAAATTTGTAGTCATGTAATATGGCACAATTTAGAATACTTGATCTAGATTGCAGTATATGGGCCTTACGTCATCGACGAAGAATAGTTTGCTAACATTTGGCTTGAGTTGATGAACTGTTAGCACAATGTCTTCGATGTGAACTACCTCAACAAGGTCGTGACTCTCTCGGATGAAAAGTGCAGCCTCATAGTCTTCATCTATCAATACGTAATCATTGTTGAATACAGGCTTCCGTGGTGGGATGTCTTGGTCCAACTCCTTGTTTTGCACCACAGGTTTTGCACTAGGTCTACCAGCAGAAATTCGTGCTTTCCATGCGTCAAACCCAGGAGTTGATGAAAACTTGCCATTGCTTGGTTGCTCTTGTTCCTAAAATTAGAAGTTGGTCAATGAACAGAAATTAGCTCATGTTAGCAAGGTGATGGGCCATAGTTATCACCTGTACGTATGCATTCTTTGTCGTTGATTGTTTGTTTGTTTCACCTAGCAATCTTAATTCCTGTAACATGAAATGCATAGAATGAAAATATAGGAAGTTATGGGTAAAATTTATGTTGTAGTATCACTTACCTGGAGTTCCCTTTTCAGGTCTCCAACTACCCTTTTGAGGTCTCCAACTTCGTCCTCCAGCTTGGACAACCTAGGTTGAGTGGCAATTTTACCCCTTATGTTTATCACGTCCTCGGTCACGGTGATTATTCTTTTATCTAATTTGTGCTCTACTTCTACAACTTGTTTGACCAACTTTTTCTCTTGTTCTGCAAATAGATCGTTCTGTGTTTGAAGTATCATGTCCATCTGCATAAAAGAAATGTCAACTCGTTTTGTTCGAAGAAAAATAAGTATGGTTCGTTGTGACCTTTGTTGTGTTATTGAAAAGGATGTGTCTTCTAGCAACTTACTTGTTGGCTACTCATAGTTTGACCTCGTGGTTGTGGTCGATAGATAGCATCTTCATGCGCATGTGTACCTTTCTTGGTATGCTGGTCATTTGTAATGTTGGTTGGCTCCAGATCGCCAATGCTCATGACAACCTTTGAAAAGATATATAGAATCAGTACTAAGAAATAAATATAGTAAATAAATAAGTCAAGTCTAGAAAGGTATCAATCCATTGTATAGGCCTCCTTTATCATAAGCCTCGGTTCTTATTTTACCTGTGGCTTCATCCCACCGTGCCATCAGCGGACGGGGTATACGAGAATACAAAATCGATCCAGCACGGACATGTTCCCAATACCAAAACTATAGGAAACATTAGTTCATCAATGATACAGATATATGCATCATACGAAAAATAGACGAATGACAACTAGCATCGTAGCACTTACTTGGAGCAAAGCTAGATTTCCTTGTAGATTGACTTGATCCTTATAATTAAAAGTATTGATGGATGTTATCAAATGGTTCAGTGTGAAACATCCCCAGTTAAATTTGGGAATTCTTGCGACGTCTTCAACAAGGACGAAATATTTGGAGTCGACATAATCCTGTACCGTGGGTGCTAAAATAATGCCAATAGCATACAAAACAAACCTCCTGATGAAATGATCATCTGGAGTTTTGGAGGCTTTAATTTTGTACTCAAGGTCACTCAGCTTATGTCTTCCATCTGTTTGATAAGCCCTTAACAAGTTTGCGTCTTTTGGTTTTCCCATTTCCATATATATATTTTCCCCCTCTATTGGAAGGTCCATTAATTGATAGACATCCGTTGGAGTTATAGAAATGTCCTTACAAGCAATGTGAATACTCTGCATGTCGTGGATGTAGCTCTTTGCTAGCAGCACCAACATAATACGTCGGAGGGACACTGACTTCATCTTTGTTAGCCCTCCAAGACCAGTTTGAGTGCAGATGACCTTTAGGTGCTTGTCATCTAATCCATCGATCATTTGCGCGAACCTTATCGGTGAGCACATTAACCTCATATGTGCATGTTTCACACTGAGTTCGTCCAAAAAAGCCTGAAATACGTGTAAAGGTAAAAGAACTATGTGTTTTCAAAGATTTTAACCTAACTGGGTAAAAATATACCTGATTGGTTACGTCTGGTAATTGTGCGTATGCACAACTTGTAGGAGAACTGGCCATTCCTGGAAAATATGCACAAACAGAGACTGGGTCAATTTAGAGAATAAACATAAGCTATGGGGTTGTACCATACTGTAATTGTTCCACCTGTTTCTTTCAGAGCACAAAATTACTATGATAAGCTATTTAATTTAATTATTTCTTTGTTACTACCACTCCAGAGGTGTACGTTTACCACAGATTGATTGGTGATTAATGATTACTTACTAAATTTTCTCTATTGTCGTTAATGTGAACAACACGTGGTATGTACTGCATGATTCTGCCATTTGATATTTATATACAAAGTTTTTGATTATATTGACCTCACTGTTGTCTAAGGGGTGTAAAAATATCAGGTGTTCTAACCGTGATGCGAATAGGTGGATGAAGAGGAAGCAGTACCGCCGTATTGAACAGGCCAGGAGGGTGCTGGCCGTTGGCTCTGATCCCCTGGGTGGCTGGGTGTGGCTGGCGGCTCCAATCGCGCCGGTCAGGAGGGTGTCGTTGGAGAGAGTTCGACGCCGGCGACGAGCATACAGAGGTGGATCACGATGCTGTGGACGCCGCAAATTTCAGAGAAAACCCATAAGATCTCATGATGGGTTCATGCACAGAATAAGCGGAACCCATTTTTTGGTTTTAAATCATCTCATGCGTTGCCTTAGTTGTAACTGATGACATGAGCCGACATTCTTACCTTCAATCCAACATGTGGATGCAGAACAAGCAGTGACGTCGTATTCCGCAGACCGGATGGGCGGTCGCCGGCGGCTCCGTTCCCGTGGGTGAGGACGGCGGCTCCGTTACCGCCGGTGAACAGGGCGGCGGCTCTGTTACAGCCGGTGAACAGGGCAGCCGCGTTCGATGGGACTGACACTGGAGAAGGTCGCGTGTGAGAAGGCACCTGGAATGGAATATGAGTGCAGAATCAGCATTGGAGCCGGCTAGGCCAGTTGGATCGGAGGTTGTTGCAGATAATGGGGGAGGTGGGAGCGGAGGTTGTTGCAGATACGGCTGTGATAAGTGTTAATCTATCGACAAGCCAAAAATTGGATGGCGCCTTTAAAGTCGGAAAGAGGTTGATTGATGAAACACCATTTCTTTTGCCACGTCTTTTTTTTGAATCTGCCACGTCTTTTTCTTTTTCTTTTTTTTTGAAACTAAACGCCCTCTGGCTCTATTCATAAGGCGCTAGCATGTCTGACTGCAAACAATAAAAAGTTTTAATGATTGCCTACCTAGACGGTGTGCCGCCATGTTAGTCTGGCGGCCTGCAAACCGTAATTCAAATCCCTGAAATAAAGTAGAAATATCCTTCATCTCCATGATGAGGTGAAAATATGCCGACCGCTCAGGTAACTCCAAGAGCCCCTGGATCTCTTGACAGTCCGTCTCCAACACCACTTGTTGAAAGATTCGAGTGTTTTTGTGGAGTGCTCAAAAATTTCTTGCCAACACCACTAATTGTGTGTTAACTTCTTTTTTTTCCTATGGTAGTACGTGTCTCATTCATATATTTAAAAAACAAAGTACAAGTCACGTAAAGACCGACATGACAGAAGTGAAAAGATAGCAAAACTTCTCTGAGCTTGACACCAACACCTGTCACCTGCCTCCGGCACCACCACATCAGCCACCGAAGAAAAGAATGATGGATCACCTCCTCACCCGAGCTCGACGCGGCTCCATCGTTGATATGCAGCTTTGCGGACCTTCAAGGTGGCTCAGCAAAAGTCAATCATGCACCACAATGTCGCACGTAAATAACAAATGTTGGTACCCCATGTTGTAGTCCCTGTCGTTGACAGGCGTAGTTGCACGGCGGTGATTCCCCATTGCAAAGCCTCCTGAACACCGGAGATCGTTGAAGCACGTTGATGCCGTTGTGACAACTGGGCATTCCAAAGAAAGTATGCCAAACCCATAAGTCATATGGTGCCACCGCTTCTAGTATGATGGTGGCCTCTCTGGTGTGACCTTGATACATTACCCGCAGACCTTTGGGGCAGTTTTTCCATTGCCACTACATGCAATCAATTGATCCGAGCATTCCTGAAAACCCCCTTGCCTCTCCAATAGCCAACAACTTCTCCCGTGTCCCGTGCATTTGGTTCTCTGAGATACTCCTGTCCAAACACCTCAATCACGGCGTGAGCAAATTTGACAATAGTCTTGAGGCACGTGCTCTCCCCCATCCTGACGGACTCACCAACAGCGTCTGCAGCAGTACCAAGTACTATGGGTCATCCGGGTACATCACTACCACCATGTGTCGTATATTATCAGTAGCACTATTGATCCCTGGAACCCTTTTAGCACAATGGGTCATCTGGAAATGTTAACACCACGAGTCACCCTCAACGAGTAAGACCGATTCTCATGACAGCAGTTGGCTATCACCACTACGGGTACTCCGAACCCAAAACTTCTTTCACATGGGTGGGCAGCTCGGCGGTACGACTGGTAGTTGTGAGTCATCCGCTGCAGGTAGTACCACGACCATGGCTCTTTACATCTAGTACTACGGGTCATACAGATACATCACTACCACGATGAGTTGTGTGATACTACCAGTACCACTATTGATGAAAAAGGGTTTCCCCCCGCTTTAGATTATAAAGCAACCAACCGATCGATACAACGAGCTTGCTGGGGCCGCAGCACAAACAAGCCCAAAAGAAAAGAAAGAAAAAGAAAGAGAAACAAATGCCGACAATGGCAGGTCGACGAAACAAAGATGACCAGTGACCGCTGCACCCACTAGAGAAGTACCACCACGCTTCTAGCACTTCAGGTGTCGCGTACCGAGCAGCACCTTCAGGAAGGAATGTGACGACGACGATTTGTTTTAGTTTCTTTTAAGCTTTTTTTTTAGACAAAGTTTCTTTTAAGTTTTTTTTAGTTGAACTTTCTTTTAAGTTTTTTTAAGTAACAAGACCATTTTGTTATTTCAGATTTACGATATTTGATGCACGTGAGCACAATAGCCCATATAGTACTTACTAGCCCAATCCAGATACGTAATAGAATTGCCCATATAGTACTTAGCAGCCCAACTTACCAGCCACGTACGTAAACCTAGCCATAGACGCAAATCCCATCGGGAGCAGTTCATCAGGCGGCGGCTCCCTCTCGTCCACGCCCGACGACATCCTCTCCTCCGCGTCCGGCGACCCGGTGCTCTGCAACCGAACTGTATGTACACCTATGGTGTTTCCCTCCCTCTTATTACCGATCAGATTCAATTAATACAGTGGATGCGGACGGTGCCGCGGTGGTCGATCTGCGGATCCTTTTAGTGGCACATCGCATGCACTAAACTAAAATACAGATATCTAATACTTTATCTAAATTGTAGCAGTATGGGAGTTAGTAATTTGATCTATATAGTGCACCTAGGACCTAGCACCAAGCACTCCGTACCTTCAGTTCGGCCACATTGTGTTGAATAGTGACAGTTTGAAATTAATAGATATTTCAATTTTCAAACATATTGTAACTAGCACTGTTATGTTGGTTTCTATAGGGATCATGGATTCAAAGGCACATCACAACCGAGTGAATGATGACAAGTACTTGCATCAGGCGCATCAAGAGATGGACAAGAATATGCAGCGGGAGCGAGAGGTGATGGACAAGAATCTGAAGCAGGAGCGGGCAACCGTGGACCGCATGAGGAAGGAGGAGCGTGCAGCCATGGAACAGATGATGAAAGAGGAGCTTGCAGCCATGGATCAGAGGTTGAAGCATTTCCATGACGATATGGACCTAAAGTTGAAGCAGGAGCGCAAGAACTTGGATCGCGCTATGCAGCTCGAGCGTGGCAGGATGGAATTCAATATCATGCAGGCGCGTGCGAACATGGACCTTATGTTGAAGCAGGAGCGTAATGACATGAATCACAAGTCCAAAATGGAGGAGATCCGCATGGAAGGGAATATAATGCAAGACCGTGTTCTACAACTCGAGCGTGGTAAGATGGGCTTCAATAACATCCAGACGCGTGTGGGCATGGACCTTAACTTACCACATGACCGCAATGATCTGGATTACAAGGCCAAGATGGAGGAGACCCGCATGGAAGGAAATACGATACAGGACCATGCTAATACACGCCTGAAGGTACGTTCCTTTATTTACTAAGATTATTATTCATTACATTATCCACACACAAAGCAAAATCAGTTTGTAACCACAGCAGCCTCAGCAGGATGACAAGGCCAAGATGGAGGAGATCCGCATGGAAGGGGGTATGATGCAAGACCATGCTAGTACAGGCACGAAGGTATGTTTCATTATTTACTTATTATTCATTAAATTATCCACACACAAACCAAAATCAATTTATATCAACAGCATGCTCAGGAAAAACAAGACATCCCTACACCAGAGCAATCTGTCTCATCAGTACCTCTACAGGTTGAACAAGAGATCCGTACACCAGAGCAATCTGTCTCATCCTACGTAAGTATGTTTTACAAATGGTAAGCACATCCTAAGTATGAACACTTTAATATTGTGGAAAAACTAATGTCAACGAGCCGTATGTAGGTAGTTGTAATGCAATTTATTGTTCATGTGGACGAAGAACTTTCTCATGTTCCTGAAGCATACCACAACAAGAAACCTGGTATGACGACAGTACTTGAACCTGCCAAGGTGGACTGGCATATAATGGTGAAAAATTTGCGTTACCATGGGTACAAAGGGGAAGCAGATTTGTACTACATCAAGCCTGGGTGCGTACCACCAGAAGGAATGGTAAAGATGTTAGGCCAGCATGATGTCAATGAAATGTTGTACACTTTAGAAGGGATAAAGAAATGTCATTTGTACATTGTGAAGAATTGTGCATTCCCAGATTATAGCGACGATGACATGTCTGAACAGGTTGGTTATATTGCCAAGTTCCTACTTATTATTTAAAAAAAGGGCCACATCATTTGCATGTTGACCTAAATACCTTTCGCATGCATATGGGCAGGACATGTCCGAAGAAGACATATATGCATGTGGCTACATGGATATCGGCGAGAGGGACATGGGCGAATATGGGTCATCGCCCAAAAGGAAGAAACTTGCAGATAACAATACGAAGAAAGCATTGGATTTCAGCAGCTGTGATGAGCCTCTTCAGTAGGCTTTTGGTTTTTCTACAATTTCAAGCTTTGGAGCTGAACTATTGTCCCAATTAGTGTTTGCATTATTTTTGATCCAACAATAACTTCATTCAAGTGACAATTTTGAGACTATGTTTACAATAATAGGCTTTCAACTTTGAGTTGTTGCTCAATTTTTAGATAAAAAGTTCCTTTGATGCCCGCACACTTAATTGTGGCTTTTACTATTTTTGCATTGCATATGCTGCACTAGTCCAAACCAGGTTTATGTTCGTAACATCAATGAAACGACCAGTTTTATTAAGAATGTCACTACATTTTGGATTGATGCAAATTTTCACAGGCACATTTCATGAGACGGGCAGAGTATTAGCTTAAAATTTTGGTGCAATTTGTCAAAATGCATATTTTCCATCATATAGCTGTACATGTACCTGGGTATAACCAATCAGATAGCACATTGGTTGAATCAGTTTCAGAGTTCAAGGTCACTACATGACAAGCCAGAAATGATCACCTATCAGCAAGCTTAGGATAAGCCCCAACATGAAGTCTACAGTGCTCCTTCCGTACAAGCATTTCAGGCGACAACAATGTTCATTCGCATAAAAAATGAGCAGGAGGACCCGACCAACTCCAGTTGAAATAGTGCCACGTAAGACCAATTCCACAAATAATGTACACAGATGTAGTAGAGCAAGCACAACACAATATCATTAATAAACATATAAATGGGAGTCTTCTTCATGGAACGCACACCTTGGTCGTAATCAGTCATGATACATATGATAGTGTACGTACTCTGATTACATAGCATCCTAATTAAGCCATCACACTCTACAAGTTTTTTTGCGGCTACACTCTACAAGTTATAACAAAGATAATTACTAGAATTGCAAGTAAGGAAATGCAGCTCTCTTATCTTCCTTGCTGGAGCCTTTGTCCATCCAAAAGCTCCCACATATCATTTTTCTTCACATGGCAACCCTGTTTCAGAGAAAGCAGAGGAGGTTTAGGATAGCGGCACACAAATTTAATTGAGAACAAGATAACAAGCTATCACATTTCTCTTTGGGATCAAGAAGCTCTCTTATGAGCACATTTAATTGAGAACAAGATAACAAGCTATCACATTTCTCTTTGGTAGCATATATAATCACAATTTAAAGAACTAAAGCTTTCTCTATGTAAAAGAAGTAACGCTAGAAATACTCCAGTGATGCAACATACAACCTAAAAATCATGCATAATTTGTGAAACTTGCACTAAAATGGCAGGTTTGCCAAAAACAGATAGACCGGATTAATTATGGACAAAGGACCTCCCAGGTTATCATTTGGGAGGATCGTTTTCATCAGGTGGTCATTGTAATGCTCACATAGGATAGAGGCGGTTGGGCCACTTCGCCACCAACACAACATCACTCTCTTGAGGCTCAGCAGCTGCGTCCATTTTGCCAATGGCCTTGTACAGAGAGTTGTAGCTAACAGTTTGCTGCCATCATTTCCTACACAGCAACAGATATAATTAGTGCACTATAGTAATGAGTAAATCAGATGTAAAAATAAAAGTTAGACATATTTGACACCTCTTTCAATTTATTGCATGTACGCCGATCATGACCTTCCACCCCACAGTAGCCACATTTCCTCTTTGACCTTTGCTTCTTCATCTTTGCCTGCAACCTTTTCTTCGGTGCACCTCGGCCTTACACATGCACTGGGTCCAGAACCTTTTCCAAATCTCCACAATCAATTTCCGTCGTCTGTGGCAGCACCGGACCAAACCTAATGCATTCCTCCTGACCACGGCTTGATTCCTTGCTGCCATCTTGTTCACTCAGAACCATCTCCAGACGCTGATACTCCTCACTAGATTGACATGCCCGGAAACATGCCACGTGACTCAAATTCCGCAACTCACGGTACCTCACAAGGCTTGCCGAATAGTCATACATCTCGCTCTTTCTGATCGGAGGGAATGCAGACTTCGCACTCATCGTCCACCTCATGGGAACACAACACCTAGGCAGCAGTTCCACTTGACGTATTCCCAAGATGTAGAATATGTGAGAGCATGGTGTTCCCAAGCATTCCAGCTTACGACAAGAACAACTGATCATGTACAAAGAACCTTCATTCATCTCACAGCGTACTTCAAACTTCTTCTCTCTTCTATCGATCTTAGCCACAACATATGTAGTCAACTCCCATGCATCTAGTATCTCGCTGATAACACATTTGCTGACAGCATTTATGCTCCATCTGACCAACTGAAACATACAAGGTGTGAAAACCCGGGCAGCATGTTTTTCAAGACTTGAAGCATCAGCGTCTGTAAATGGAACAGACTGCAAGGCCACGATGTCTAGGATCGCCTCGTTCAAGCGTCGTCCCGAAAGGCAACGCTCATAGTGCTCTAGCATATCAAACAATGTCATCTTACCCTCAAGATGTGTATGTAGCACGGAGTTTAGGCTCTCACTCCGCTGATTGCTGCTCAATCCTAAGAAACAACGCCCCACCAGGTATGGAGCACACCACAGCTTCCTCATCTGATACATCTGATGCAACCACGACTCCTCACTTGTCACTTCATTCCTTCGTAAGAACTCTATCCATTTTCTCTCATGCTCTACAGTAGAAGATGAGTCATATATGAAAGATCTGAATTCTTCCCTAACCTCATCATCATGCAGATGGCGTACGATGTTCTGCTGAATGTGCCATACACACAGCCTGTGGTATGAGTCAGGCCACACCACCCTGATCGCTCTCTGCATTGCAAGGTCCCCGTCAGTGATTACAGATATCGAATGCTTCTGCGACATGGCTTCAGAAAATGTCCGCAACATCCACTCGTACGCCTCGTTAGTTTCATGAGAAATAATCTCGCATCCAAAGATAACTGTGTTGCGGTGGTGATTCAACCCGACAAATGACACAAATGGCAGATTATACTTATTGGTCCTGTATGTGCTATCAAAAACCACAACATCGCCGAAAGCCTCGTAGTCAAGGCGGGATTGAGTATCGGACCAGAACAATCCCTTCAGATGCCCATCTTTATCAACCAAGTATTTGAAGAAATAATCTGGGTCTCTCTCTTGCCGCGCCATCATGTGACGAATCACAGTCTGAGCATCGCCGACAGCAACTGTTTCCTGCTTGTAGCGATGACAGAAGTTATAGATGTCCCTCGTCATGCATCCAACATGGTCATATCCACCGTACTGCATGCACAACACATCCATGATTTTGTGTTTCCGGATTCCAACACTTTCCATCTCTATAATGTCTGCTTTTTGCTCGTCGCTGATTCTTCTGTGGGAACGCAAAAAGCAAGCAAGGTCTCGTGGGGCCAGAGGATGATTGTGTTCATCGATGAAATCCTTCACAAACCATCGCCCTGTTTTCGCGACTCTTGCAATGACAAATTTCGCTTTACAACCCACACGAGTGATATTCCGTGGCTTCCTCTTCCTATCTTCTCTCTTCCTCTTCATGTGCTTCTCTTCACGGCAACCTTCACGACTACAGACAAGTTTCTTCAGAATTATCTTCTCGTTCGCTTCATCCCACTCAACATATCCTTTCCTCACACTAAAGCCTTTCTCAAGAGCATACTTGTTATAGAACTTAAAACCCTCTTCCTCGCTATCAAACATCCTGCTGACAACGTCGTCGTACTCAGCCATACACTCAGCACTTACATCGGCCATGTCTTCCTGCATATCACATACAAATTAACAACTGGTCTCAATCATGCACCAGAAGTAAAAGAATTTCCCTACTCACATATTCCTCTCAACATAAAAGGTTCAGAATGAGTTAAAAAAAGTGCAACATCTCATGCCTTTTATGATTACAGTATTGTTCATATGAAGAAAGAAAAAGCTGCTGTACAAAATGTCATGATCGAGTCACACTCAATAGTCAATAGTCATCTGCAGTTACAACTCACTGGCTACGAATACATCAGTTCACGGTAATAGTAAATCACAGAAGAAATCTTATCACAAATAACAAATAACAAAACCACTCAATCTACTAGATGTGACAAATACATCTGCAATGGGCGTGACATCTGCTTTATAACTATCGTAAACTGAATCTAATCTTACCAAAACCGCAATGGGTGTGACATCTACTTGGACACTTGGAGGTGTTTGGACCATCGATCAGCATTGCTGACTTGTTGATTTTCAGAAACTAGATGATTTTTAGATCATTAATTCAGAAACTTGTTGATTTGTATATAAGTGATTTCAGAACATAGCAAACAAATTCAGAAACTGCAAAGCGATCAGACCCGTTCCACTGTCACCTACACCTACACGCGTGCGAAATTGACAGCAGGCCTTTTCCTTAAGCTGGTTGGAAGCTACATGTTCAAGTTTCACCAAGGTCGATTAACTAGAATTTGGACAGGAAAAATAATAATTAGAAACATGAGGTTGATTAACTTGAATTTGGACAGGCAAAATAACAACAAAACATGCATTTAGCTAATATACACTGAAATAAAGTTTTCACTCCTTCACTGATTCTGAGAATTAGTGAGACTTAAATTGACCTCATAAAATTTATCCATGTTTGGAAACAAAGAAAGCAGTAATGCCAGATTATGTGTTGCAGTCTCCCTTACAACAGTTGCAGAATCTTTGACAAGTTTTTGCACAATAGATAGGATAGGGAATGGCGTATCTCAGGATGAACATATATTGTCAGTTCTCCACAGGACTAAGCAAGAAGTAACCTACGTTCCTCATATTGATGATTTATCTAAACACCAAGTAATTTAATTAAAATAAGATCTATAAATGAAGATGGCCAAAAGACTTGTCACAAAATTTGGATAGCTGCCCCAACACTGTCGTAGTAATTCAGAGCAAAGAGATTCAGAAAGAGCAGAGCTAATAGAGCAAATAGATTCAGATTGAGCCGGGGGTTGAGGGAACAGAGAGGAGGAAGGCAGGATTGGCGGCTACCTGCCTATGGACTGGTCGCCGGCGTTGCTGGTCGGGTTATCGGCGGCGGGAGGCGCTGCTGGGGGCGATGGGGCAGCGGAGGCTTCGGCGCGCCGCGGCGGAGGGCATGTAGTTCCTGGCGGGAGGAGCGAGACCAAGGTACCGGACTTGCTTGGATCGGGCCGCCACGGGATTGCTTGATCGGAACCGCGCACCGAGCAAGCCGTCTACGAGCGGCAAGGGCGGCGGCGGCTATGTGACGAGAACTGGATTATCTGCGTGCGGACGGGCGACCAAGAAAGTGCCCTGAGGAACGGAACGGAAGAAGCTACTCGGTTACTCATTTACCATCGAGAGCTGCTATACACACGACGTTTTTGGACGATGCATGAACGACACTCCACATCCAGCCATTGAATCAGGGAATAAAGTGCTTCACATCCATCTGATTGTAAATCGTGCATGCATCGTGCATGGAGTGTCGTCTGTCTAGTATTTTCGTTTACCATCATACCCTTTTCATTAAAAAAAATCTTTAGATTATTTTTCCAGATCTAACGGTCAAAATAAATCAAAGACGGAGTTACGCGAAATTACGAGTTGTAATTCGCCAATCACCGTAAAAGAGCTCATATTTCAATAGAAAATTTAGAATGGATGATTTTCCCGGAAGGGTCTATATATTTCTATATTTTCTACAAGGGAGTAAACGGCGCGGCAAAGCGCATGTTCCCTTCTATTCTTAGTCCTCTCATTGGAATGGCGTGCAACGGCGGCTGGTTCCGGGGCTGCATGGAACGTGGCAACTTTGGTGGCACCCCGGGCTTGATGTTAGCGCTGATCCACCCCTCGGACATGCCGTACTCGGCGGTGACCATGCAAGATTGCGGAGCAGCAGGGACGGCGGCATAAGGGGGCACGGGGGTCAAGGGGCGCGGGGGTGGGTGGCGTTGTATCTCTGGTCGAGGGCCTGTTATTCCTAGCAGATATGCATCACTGAATTTGGTTCCTCGACGGCGTATAGCAGCCATAGTAGTCTTTATATCTCACCACCCCCAAATCAGTAATGTTGCAGTATAGTGCAGAAACAATGCATCTTTGGATGTTGGTTTGAACAGAAGTTGGGGAACATATGGGTTGCTTTTGATTATTAGAGTTCCAATTTAGGAGGGAACAAACCAAACTGCAATCAGATTCTGTTGTTAGTGTTTGCACCAAGCTTTCTAAAATTTCAAGAACCTGACCTGATGTGGTTACTTAATTTTACTAACTACGGAGTACTTACTAGGGATGAAAATGAAGTGGAAAGTTTCCGATTTTCCAGACCAAAAATGGAAATGGAGAGAAAATATGAAAACAAAAATGAAAATTTGCAAAACGGAAATGAAAATGGAATTTTTTATGCGGAAATGGAAGCAAAAACAGAATGGTGTTTTCCGGTGAAACAGACGTGGAAACGAAACTTTTCGTTTCCGTAAATATGGAATTTCCGTTACTACTATAGGTAGCCCAACTACCAAAGAACATCTAATTACACAATGGGTAGAATGAGCGGAATTAATCATTTGAGGACCAACTTTTACTACCACACACGTACTCAACTAGACCCTATATGGGATTGTCATGTACTACTACAATACTATCCTATGTTGCTAACATAATCATATTATTTTGTAGTCATGTTAACAATTCCATCAATTTATTTGTTTTTTGTTTATATTTCTCTATGATCAAGGAGGTTTTAAGTTCTGGTCAAGAAACCGTTTTGTTTTCATGTCCGCTCTGTATTCGCTCCGTGTCTGTTTCCGATAGTATTTGTTTCCGTATTCGTTTCCGGGGTTTCTGTATTTGTTTCCGCTTCTGCAAAAAAAAATATGAAAACAAATATGATAGCACTCAGTTCTGTCCGTTTTCGCACCGTTTTCATCCCTAGTACTTACTAATGCTTTTGTGTGCTGACTTCCGCTTGTGTGCTAAGGGGACCAGATCAATCTAAAGATGAAGAGCAACGACACATCGATTCGCGAGGCATTGGTTCGTCTTGGATATTATCATAAAAAAGAAGCACGGAATTGTGTGAGTGCCCACTAGCATCGGATCATAAAACCTTTTTTTTTTGCGCCCAATGGTTGCCCCCTACTATTGTTGTATAAATATTGCTTCTGATAAGGTCCTCAATATCTGTTGATTGTCTACTAAACAGAAGTGAATGCCCACTCAGGCAACCTTATTTTTGCTTTTTGGTTAGGTGTCAAGACATGCTCACTTTTATTTTTGAAAATGTTAACGCCCACATGTGTGGGCGTTTGCATCTCGCCCACACGCGTAGATCCGCGTCCCTTTGTGAGCGCACGAATCTTGGAATGTTTCTAGTGCCACGTAGGACTGATCTGGTGTGTGGGCATTCACCCGGTCGTCCACACGGCCGTTTCACCACACGGGAGGGGTTGGTGTGTGGGCGTTCAGCAGTTCGCCCACACGTCACTTTTCCACGCACGCACAAGGGCTAGTGTGTGGGCATTTGCCATCTCGCCCACACGCCTGTCTCATCTCCCACACCCAAGTTGCCACTTGCCATGTGTTTTGCAGTGTACATGGCAACTGCCCTAGTGTGCTTTATAAGCAGGTGGCAATTCTTTTTTTACCCGAACGTGTCAGTTGCCATGTTTTTTGCGGGGTACACGGCAACTGCCCTAGTGTGCTTGTAAGCTGATGACAACTTTTTTTTACCCAAACATGTTCTTTTGCTATGTCTTTCTGTAGCGCTACACGCCAACTGCCTAATGTTAGTAGGTGGCAACTCCTGAGGTTTTCAAATCATGGCAACTATAGTAAACCAGAACATACATGGCAACTGCCTAGTGTTAGTAGGCGGCAACTGGAACTAGTGACTAAAAATGGCATCTGGAACTTTTTGACATGAGATGGCAACTGCAGTTGTCCGACATGGCAACCGTAGTTCAGCGACATGGCAACTGCAGTTAAACGAACATGGACGAGGGTCTGGACCATGGCAACTGCGGGCACGCGGTGACTGTCACGCGTGGCGTGCGTGACCACGAGGTACGAGGCCTGACATACGGGGCGTGTGGGCGTTATCTATTTCGCCCACACGCATGCGTGTGAGAGGGAACGGGAGGGAAAAAAAGAGATGCGTGGGCATTACTTGTTTTGCCCATACGTAGATGTGTGGGCTGTCCCTCTTATACACCATACAAAATGTGTGGACAGACTCCCTAACGCCCACACGTGTGGCACTTATCGACGTCCATTTTCAATTTTCGGAAAGGTGGGGTGGTGTTTCTGTAGAGCAGGCACATCTAGAGGCTTCCTTTGCTTGGTGTGGCACTTATAGTTCCAATGGATTTCTGCACACTGCACATAGGAAATATTTCTTTGTTATCAGCATGCACATGATTTGGCATTGTTGAAGTACATTTTCTGATCAAGGAAAGTAGTTTCAGATAACTGGCCTACTTTTTTTATCCTGTTATCCACTCAATGGTGATATAAAACAATAATCTCTAGGAATCATATTGATCTAGGTAGGAATAGGATGCAAAGATTGATGCTATATACCACATTTTAGTTATGTGCAAGTTCGTCTATATTTGCTAAATATTTACAGATCTGCATAAGTGTGAGCCGAAGAGCAGAGGTGCATGTGGCACAGCGTAAGAATACATTGACACTGTAATACTATGATTTCTCCCTAGCCACTCAACACACTATCAAGCTAGCAATAGTGATAGCTAATCCTTGCATTGGAAATTCATTGAAAGAAGGCGCTATGCCGGGCAGTTGCTATCAGCAGAGGTCGAGGTCGTGTGTGGGTGCAGCGGTTCCAGAGGACGAAGAATGCCTTGCTATCGGAAAGTTCTTAGCCATTGGCATCATTCCCATGTATCGGCATGGTCCTGCTGCGCTATAATTTTGTAAAGTATGCTTTTTAATTACATATCAATAGAAAACCTACCATCGGGCAAGCATAGTCAGCGATCTTCAAGGCTTTATATATGAACATAAAATCTGAGGTTAGTTGTGTTGTTGATAGTCTTCTTAGATTATTGAGACAACTTTCCATCAGTTTCCGTGTACTAAAAAAATGCTTTCTACACATGTAGATATGTGATATATTGAGCTTTTAGCAGCTTTTCATGTCTTCCTACTTTGAATAATTCAGTGGTTCATGTATGCAAGGAGGCACTGTTCGTTTGTCAATGGGTTTATATGTTACCTTCTTCCGGCTTGTTCTTTGTGGAGAGTGCCCCTCTTCCAGGTAGAGAGGAATTAAGTCCAAAGTGCATGCAAGAATTCTTTTCATAGATAATTACTTTGGCAGTTTATGCAACTTGTTTTATGATTCAGAATACACTTATGCATGCTTCTGAATAATGGATTTAGAATATACTTATGCATGCTTCTGAATAATGCATTCAGAATACATTTTATGCAAGCTTCTTACTATCAACGATAGAGTGGTTGAAGCTGAAACATTTAGTTTGAGAGCCATATTTCTTTTACAGGATGTTGATAGCCGCATTACTAATTACCTGAAGAGGTGAGCAAGATAGCAGCGAATAGAAATGCATTGGCCACTGGCACGCGGCACGTCTGACCATTAAACAGATACATTGGCTCAATCTTCAGCGCAGCAAGGCTCTAAAATGCATTGGCTCAAGATGGAATAATGACCAAAAGATTTTACATCCCTACAGAAGAACATTGTAGCAAGGCGCGCGTATCCCTCTAGTGCGTATGCGTGCTTCCACAAGAAGCACATATGTGCTTCGCCGAAAGTGAAACACATGTGTGCTTCCACGTGAACATAATTTTGCTTCTAAAAAAATGGAGCACCATTTAGTACAATTTTGAAGAACATGCGAACTGTAGTTTTGGAGCATAGATTTCGCCAAAAAACATGGAAATCTATGAACATGTGATCTAATTTGAAAAAACTTGACGTGGGAAATGCAATAGTGAAAACAGTTTGTGATTTAAACGCATGGTTCGAGATAAATCATTTTCATAATTCAACTATTATATGAAAAAAACACTACATAACCCACTCATCTGTTTCTAATTGCCACAACTTGTCACGGTCAGAGGATTTTTTGTTTTTTGAGGACAACCATCAGAGAAGAAGAGAAGGTGGAAGTGACATTTGTTTTCTGTATGATCCAGCCCACCAAAACTAAAGCTCTAGACGAGGCGGATAAGCCCAGGCTTAAACAGAAAGCACGGCCCAGTCTGACTAGTCACTAGTCCCATTCCCCCCACCTCCGTCCTCTGCCGCCGACGGACGATGGCGTCCGTCCCCGAGACGCGGCCGGCGCCGCTCGCCGCCTTCGCGTCGCTCCTCGCCGCGCGCCGCTTCGGCGCGGCGAAGTCGATGCTCCCGTCCCTCCTCACCCCCACCCTTCTCGCGGTCCCCTTCGCCGACCTCGCGGCCGGCTCCCTCCCGCGCGCCGCGCCGCGGCACGCCGTCGCGGCCTTCCACGACATGCTCTTCCGCGCGTACGCAGACGCGGGCGCCCCCGAACGCGCGGCCGAGGCGCTCGACCTCACCGTCTCCCGCCTCGGCAGCCTCGACCCGCGCTCGCTCACCTCGTCGCTGCTCTCGCTCCGCCGGACCGGCCATCTGCTCCCCGCCGCCGAGCTCCTCAGGAAGGCGCTCGCTTTCTCCCCGGGCTCCATCACGCCCCTCTCGGCCTCGGTCGTCGTCGACGGCTTCTGCAAGGCCGGCCGCATGGACGACGCCCGCCGCCTGCTCGACGAAATGCCAAGGCACGGCGTGAAGCTCAATGCGTGCTGCTATAACTCGCTGCTTGACAGCTACACGCGCCAGAAGAACGATGGACGGGTTGCGGAGGTGCTGAAGGAGATGGAGAGTGGAGGCGTGGAGCTGACTGTCGGGACGTATACGATCCTTGTCGATGGTTTGTCGATGGCTGGCGATATCAGCAAGGTTGAGTCCGTGTTTGATGAGATGAAGAGGAAGAATGTCGCAGGCGATGTCTACTTCTACAGTGTGGTCATCAATGCGTATTGTCGGGCTGGGAATGTGCGGAGGGCGTCTGAGGTGTTTGATGAATGCGTTGGCAATGGCATCGAGCCGAATGATCGTACTTATGGAGCATTGATCAATGGGTTCTGTAAGATTGGGCAGATAGAGGCTGCTGAGATGTTGCTGACAGATATGCAGTTGAGAGGAGTACGACTTAACCAAATCGTTTTCAATACGATGATTGACGGGTATTGTCGCCATGGCATGGTGGACAAGGCCCTGGAAATTAAGGCGGTCATGGAGAGGATGGGCATCCAGTTGGATGTCTATACATATAACACGCTTGCGTGTGGGCTCTGCAGGGTGAATAGAATGGAAGAGGCCAAGAAGCTACTGCATATCATGACCGAGAATGGAGTCAAGTCAAACTATGTCAGCTACACCACGTTGATCAGCATCCATTCCAAGGAGGGTGACATGGTAGAGGCAAGAAGGCTGTTCCGAGATATGGAAGGTAAGGGGTCAAGACCAAGTGTCGTAACCTACAATGTCATGATTGATGGGTACATCAAGAATGGGAGCATACGAGAAGCCGAGCGGTTCAAAAAGGAGATGGAGAAGAAAGGGCTTGTTCCAGATGTATACACTTACGCAGCAATAGTTCATGGGCACTGTGTCAATGGGAAGGTGGATGTGGCACTGCGGTTGTTTGAAGAGATGAAGCTGAGGGGTGCCAAACCTAACGTCGTGGCATACACAGCTCTGATATCAGGTCTAGCAACGGAAGGCAGATCAGAGGAGGCCTTCCAGTTGTATGACAATATGTTGGCAGCTGGATTGACTCCAGATGATACTCTATATTCTATGCTTGTTGGGAGCCTCCATACAGATAAAAGAAAACATGAAATCCCCTGAAGAATGTAAGGTTTGTCAGGCTTATTGTTCTTAACAGATGATACTGTAAGGGAATTGACCGAATCCTCTCTCACATGAATCACCGTGAACACCAAGGCTGGTAGCGCTGTTGCCATGTCCAGGGTTGATGTGCTACGGGGATCCGGCGTCGCTACCAGTTTGAGGCAGGACCGCAGAAAGGCTGGCACAACACTGATTTGGTGCTCTACCAGTCCGATGCCGCCGAATACCTCCACATGGAGGAGCGTGGAGGAGGACATCATGTAAGGTGAGGGCCAAAGGCTTGGTTTACTGTGTTGACTGGAACATCTGAATGGATAGAAACCTACTGTCGTATTTTTTGTTCAGGGTTTCAGGCCTTTGGATGTACTGAACGATTAATTATTATAAGATGAGGGGCTTGCCTATTTTGGAGCATGTCGATGTCGATGTTAATTGTTTTTGTCTTACTTCTGAGTGCATTAAATTTGGATATTCGGCACCTGGATCAGATTATTTAATGAATAGGTTAAAATTATAGTAATTTCATTTTTGAAATTGAATTAGTTGATAAACCTTGAAACTGAGGGTCCAGACATGATGTGCTGAAGTGAGCAAGTATTTTACTAACAACACCGTATAAATGCCCGCCCAGTCTTCAGTTTGGCAGTCTTGATAATTGTCATCCTTATGCTTGTCTTCTAATGCGTTGACTTACTTTGACTGTCAAATTAGGACATGTCAGCTTTGGTTTCTTCCTCTGGCATACATACATTCTTTAATATAGTTATATTGACATACTCCGGAAGTTCATGTTTTCACTTGAGGTTAGCCAAGCCGAGCCTTTGGATGTCAGTAATGACTATTGTGGTCTTTCTGTTAGTTCTTGACAGGCATTCGAAGTTAGAACCTCTTCAAACTGTAATAACTATCCTAGTTGATTTTGGTAATCATGAATGGTAGAATCTTCAGAATTTTTGGCCGAAGATTAGTGGTCTGCTGGTCTTGCAAAGCTGTTTCCTTTCCGTAGTGAACTTGATATGCTTAGTGGCTTGATTGTAGATAACTAGATGTACCAAACTATGAATTTATGTCACGGGATTTTTTTTTTTGAACTTTTGATCCACCGCTTTATTGTAACCACAGCATGTGGTGGCAATTAGGTTGGCATGGGAAGCTGTAACCACCAATAGGCTGCTGCCATCATGAAATTGGTCATTCACATTGAACTAGTATTAGCCAATGCGTAAACTATCGGTTGTCTTAAATCATGCAATCGATGAATAATTTCTGTTTGCTTATGGTGGCACGTCTATGATACACATGGTTTGAACCCTGTGACTCTGACTTTACAGCTTCATGCTTGCAGGTCTGGTTTGGCTACAATACAGTCAGTATTGAAAGATTTGCGTTCTCTGTTCTTGCCAAATTGCAATCAATTTAAAGTTCTACCACCATTCTGGATTGTGCAACTTTTACATAGAGAAGGGGTGGAAACGAGGCGACAAGCAGAGATCTGGTCTACACCCTATACACTATCCTATCCGAAAAGTTCTGCTCTCTGGAAGTTCCATGGTTAACTTATTATGCTACTGCAGTATTACCTAGTGCTCACTGCGGATTGCGCCGTGAGCTACTTATGTTAGTAATACTACACGTTCAGTTTCTCTGAAAGAAAATGGGTGTGTAAAATCAGCCACGAAGGATTTGATTCAGAGTATTTATGGAACCATTTCTCTAATTCAAGTACCTTTTCAAAATACATGGTATATAGAACTGTTACAAAATAAGCAATTAGACGTTTCACTCTTACAGGGTTTTGAAACCTATGCACTTCAGTTTGCTGATGCTGGTATAGTGGCATGTGGCACGCAAGCGAGATGTGCAAGCGAGTTCATATATGTATCTACCCCTCCTGATCTAATGTACTATGTATTTACCTACTTTTTCTGGGTGGTCCACAGGAGTAAGTTGAACATCCACCAGCACAAGTTCTGTTTGAATCAGGGGCCGCAAATTTCATGCTTGCACCGCAGTTTGTTGCTCCGTCTGTTCATCACCAGTCTTGAGTACCTGGTCTTGTGTCTTCCCGGCTTGCTCCGTTTTCGAGCTTGCCTTCTCTTCCTGGAGAGCAGACCTGATTTCCTTGATGTCCTTGAAGCAACAAATGACACGATGTGAGCTTGAAATGTTTCAAGGATACACAGAGCCAGAAGGCAGTAAAAAGGTCGACTGAAAGAGGACATACGGATTTTAGGTGCTGCACTTCAGAAGCGAACCCCTCCTTCACCTCCACAAGCTCCTACAGGTAACTTACCCGTCAGCATATATATTTATCCCAGCCTGGGAAAACAGAGAGCTGCGGAAACTGAATTACTCCCTCTGTTTCTTTTTACTCAACATATTAGGTTTATCTTAAACATTGTAAAATTTGATCAAATATATATTTTAAAAGTATGAACACCTACAATATCAGCTAAGCACAATATTTCACAATGAATCTAATGATATTGATTTGGTATTGTAAATGCAGATATGTTTTTCTATAAACCTAGCCAAAATTTTAAAAAGGTTAACTTAAAGCAAACCTAATATGCGAACTAAAAAGTAATGGAGGAGTAGTGCTCACGTTGTGGCAGGTCTTGACCTGCGCCTCAACGTTGGAGCGCCATTTCTGCACGTCCTGGAAACGGAGTCCAATGTCAAAGTCAAAGTCAAACTCCTCACAGGAGCCCTTGGATGCATGTTACAAGGGCGATCCAACGGCCCGTATACGATACCTGTTTGAGCTTCTGGATCCTGGCCAGCAGCTCCCCCTGCGACGAGGTCAGCTCCTGCAAACCACCACAAAATCAGCCGATCGCCATTAAAACCCAGGCAAGCGGAACTAAGCGGATGATGCGCCATGGAAGTGGCCTGACCTTGATGCGCGCGTCCAGCGGCTCGAGCCCACCTGACAGCTTCTGCGGATCAAGAACAGAACAGGAACAAGCGAGAATGGGTCAGAGTCGTCGTGGAAGGAAGACGGCTTACTGTTGCTCAAGCGGCTGGCAATGGATCGTGTTCGTACCGGGCGAGTCGCCGGCGGTGGAGCAGGAGGCGGAGTCGCGGCGGCGGTCTCCGCCATCTCGCTTGGGGCTTGATCGGTCGCCGGTGGGGAGGGGAGGGGAGGGTGGATCGAGCGCGACGCTGCTGGCTTTGTAGTACCTGGTGTACGCTTGCCTGAAGGTGCATTTAGTTTCAAACGTAAGCAAAGTTGTTGGGTTTGGTTGCAGACACTTGTCTCCCGCCTTCGAAGGCATGTCACGTACGTACGTGACAAAAGGAAGGAGATCGCCAGCACTTTTCAGATCCAGAATGTGCAGAGCATGTGATCCACCGCTCCCCTGGAAATCGATGCAAATGACCGTGTTCGGTGGGTTTAGTTTGTAGCATCTGGGCTTGAAGAGAACGAGAAGCAAGCGTAAAGATATAAAAGTATGTACAATAAAAATAAATAAGAAATAAGTACACATTTCCATCTCCCGGTTTGTCACCCCCTTTGACTTTAACCAATGAAATTGGACATAATGGTCACTCGAGCTCGAAATGGTATGCGAAAGCACCTATTCGGACCCAAAACCCCCTGGTTCTCGCGTCGCCCCTCGTGGGCGACTCGAGGGCGACCGAACCCTAGCGCCTCGAACCCTCCTTCCCCCTCCCCCTGTCGCCCGAGGACTCCGCCGGCCCAACTGTGCGGCCTCTGATGAATGTGGCGGCGAGGCTCTGCTGCCCTGCCCCGTCGCAAGGGGCTCCGAAAGCCGGGGCGGCGGCCCCGGGTGGAGATGGCGGCGCGGATCTCACCGGTGGATGTCATCGCGGGAGCTGGCCGTCCCTTCCGGTCGTGTGGGCGGCGGAGGTCCTCCGTGGCTGCGGGATGCACCGGTGGCTCCGCTTGATCTGGATCTTGGCCTCCTCCCCTTGCTACAGCCTGCCTGGCCAGATCTGGCTGTTGGGCGTGGGGTGGTGGGAGCTCTGGAATGGGGGAAACCCCTGGACTACTTCGCGTCGACCTCGACGCCATCCGCGCCCCTGCGCCGGTCCCCTCCTGAGGGCACGTCGAGCTTCCAATCTCGTCATCTCACTTCCTCCCCTACGCTCCCAAGTGAAAGCCTTGGCCTTTTGGGCCGGACGACAGTGGCGTTCCAATGGCGTATTCCTCCTTGGAGGCATCGTCCTATAGATAGGCGGAGGTTACAGCTGTGTTGTTTGGTGGATGGTGGCGGTGGTGGTACACTGCTCTCTAGGCCGCCGATGATGTGGGAGGCGAGTTGGCTAGTCCGCAATCCTTCGGCGGCTCTTCTTCGGTACCATCGTGGGTTGTTGGCTGGTGTATGGCGTCCTCATGTAGTGGCACGACATGGATGTAAGGGAGACGACGTTCTCCATTCCAACATTGGCCCCTTTGGATCAACAACAGTGTCGGGTTTCTCTCCATGCAGTCCAGCCTCTCTCGTCCACTTTCGTCGGCGCCTCTGGTTGGCCTCTGCTCTACCGCTGTAGTTGTGGTGGGCGCTCTGGCGGCTTGACTGTGGTTTCTTGGTGTAGGCGATGGCGTTTGCAGCTTTGCTACTTGTAGCTCCTGGTTTCAAGTGTGATATGCCTGTGATATTTCAGTTTTTGGTCAAGTTTTGGCCTTTGTAATCAGCTCCTTCATACCCTAGCCGGTTGATGGCTTCATGCCTTTTCTCTAGAAAACATGGTATGATCATGGTTTGCTTTTTTTCGGTGATTTTGTACTGCATGTTCCTCATCGCAATTTCAATGCCCCCACCCCCAAGACCCATGGACAACACATTTGTCCTCCTGAGGTCCAAGGGTAGCACATCAGTCCAAGGAGAAGCGCCATCATCTATGGAAGAGACCTTCCACTTAACTGCATCAAAGGATAATAAATGGAGCTATATAAAGGGCACCACAGAAGTGGAGGGGCTCCTTTTGCCTAGTTTAGCCATCACGTAGAAGATTTTCCACGCATACTGTTGAGACCACCTCCATCATCATCATGAGACACATGGAGTTCGCTGTCATGGTAATTTACCAACAATAACCCAGGGTAGCGAAAATGCATCAGAGATCCAGATGGTGACAGGGAAAAATTTACCCAGATTCAGGCACTTGGATCGAGGTAGCACTCTACTTCCTGCTTGTCTTTTCGATGATCTAGTCTTGTATGATAATTAGGGTTTGTTTTTACAAGGGGGTCGATATCGAGATCGTGTAGGGCTTGTACATCAGATGCCTTGCTAGATTAAGGTGCCTATGGGGGGGGGGGAGGGGTCTGTGTCAGACCTTATATAGGTGGCTGAGGTAGAGGTCCCGAGTCATCCATGGAGTTGTCCTATTCTACATATGGTAGATAACTAGGGTCGGTTTGTACATGCTATATACATATGATTCATATCCTAATACGGAGAGGAGTCCTCCATTTGTCCCCCAAGGTGGTGACACACTATAGACCCAATCTGCTAGCCAGAGCCCATTCGCAGGGCACTAGAGGCCTTCTCACAGAACCAAAATAAACTAAAAATGCTTGGTAGCAGTGATCACTCCTTATCCTTTTACCTGTAAGAGGTCAACACAATTAGTTTCCCTTCACTTCAGAGGTCTACATGATTGCTGTAGAGCTCCCTTGTGGGTTTCGACCATTGATTATTGGGCAGATATGCAGGACTACCTTGATGTCTTGCAAAGAACAAGGTTTAGTTGTACATTTTTTGAAATAAGAGTATCGATCCCACAGGGAGCACAAAAATCAGTCTTTGTCTCTTGTATAGCTTAAATATTAATGCCTGGAAGTTAAATGCAATCCAAAGAAAAGTGGATGGAATAAAAATATTGGGTGATTGAGGTGAGCTAAAAAATAAACTTCCAAAAATAAAATAAAGTAACATTGGACAAAACTGAAGTTTGTTGAAATCGATAGGACTAAAGCGTTCTCGAGTCCGGATTCTCCACTAGTATGTGTCTATGCAACCGATGCCTAAGCATAATGCTACTTCAGATTCCTAAGCCACTTTATATGTTTCTCTTTGTGGGCGGAGCCAGGTATAGATATGTGTATACACGCGGTAGCCACGTATCACATACGGCACCATCGTTCTTCCCCATTCCAGTTATCAAACGGTGATTAAGGGGAAAAAGATCCCGTGAACGCAGCCTAAAAGCAATCTCCGTTTACCCCCCCCCCCTCCTACAATGATCAACGACGAAGGGAGATAGACCCTGTCACTAACCTACCTCCAGAGACCAGGGTTCTGTTTTCTGGTCGCTGTGGACGTCTATTCCCCAATCCGACTTCAAGAGGGTGAAATATTTGACCAGGAGGTGGCGTTGGCAGGTCATACGACCTCCCATACGAGTGCATGCACTCGTATGGTTGGCCATCTTGTGCTCTGGACAGGCTGCACAGGCTCCCAATGCTTCCAACTTCTTCATTCTTTTTATGGTAAGAGATAATCACATTAATTGGCATGATTCCACCATAATTTCTTCGGATTTCTTCCATTGTACTCTATTTGCTCCAAAAGACTATCTAAGAAAAACCAACAAAAGGAGGTGCGCAAACTTGGTAAAGTTATAGAAAGCCTATTATGTGAGCACAAAATAGAGACTAAAAATTTCTCGTAATTTGGACTCATCAGGTGCCGCCAGGTGTTGAGCCGCGGGCACGCTTTTGGCTATACATACCGGTGCACCTCTTGTAGTACTTCTGGCAGCATCGCGTGTCGATGCCGTGGCCATACGTGAACTTGCCACGCGGATGGCACCTCAACTCCGATAGGGTTCCGGTGCCGACCTCAGACCTCATACGGCTGGCGCAGATCCGGAGTCGCCGTGCTCAACTCCCGGCCGACCTCAGTCGCGACTCAACGTACACAGTGAATTCACTGAACTAGGACACATGGTTCACAACCGAGCACGAGGAGCGTCGCCGGTTGTCCTTCAATCTTGCACCTCATGCACTCGCTCCCCCACCACCATCGGTGGTGGTGAAGGAGGATGAGGCCTACATTGCACCCCTCGAGGTGGCGAAAAAGAGGCCATCGAGGAGTCTGAGCGCGAGGAGATCGTCAGGTGGCTTGGCCTTGTGCAGGCGCTAGCCAAATTGGCGACCAGAGTGCCGACCAATGCACCCCCACCGCCACCAGCCCTACTGTCGGTGTCAAAACCGGCGGATCTTGGGTAGGGGGTCCCGAACTGTGCGTCTAAGGCTAATGGTAACAGGAGGCGGGGGACACGATGTTTACCCAGGTTCGGGCCCTCTCTATGGAGGTAATACCCTACTTCCTGCTTGATTGATCTTGATGATAGGAGTATTACAAGAGTTGATCTACCACGAGATCATAGAGGCTAAACCCTAGAAGCTAGCCTATGATTATGGTTGTCTATGTCCTACGGACTAAACCCTCCATCTTATATAGACACCGAAGGGGGCTAGGGTTACATCAGGTCGGTTACAGAGAAGGGAATCTACATATCCGAATCGCCAAGCTTGTCTTCCACGCAAAGGAGAATCCCACCCGGACACGGGAGAAAGTCTTCTATCTTGTATCTTCATAGTCCAACAGTCCGTCATAAGCATATAGTCTGGCTGTCCGAGGACCCCTTAATCCAGGACTCCCTCAGTAGCCCCCGAACCAGGCTTCAATGACGATGAGTCCGGCGCGCAGATTGTCTTCGGCATTTCAAGGCGGGTTCCCTCTCCGAATTCTCCAGAGTACTTGTTGTGACGAGCAGTGTCCGGCTTCCCATTTAATGTTGCACTCATCGGCTTCTGTACCTTAATAGTGTCAGCCTCCAGGTGTCGAGCGAATGCGAGAAGCCGGAGCATTTTTACAGTTTCCACCCTAACCATGTAAATAAATCATCTATTAAAGAGATGGGCATCCTTAGATCCAAATCAGACCATCTTCCCCAAGCGATGATTCATCAGACTACGCCCGAAAAAAAAACATCCCATCATGGCCAGCCACCGTAGCTCTTCCTTTCGCCCCTATAGCGCCAAGCCAGGTGATTGGGAGAAGTGTACCGTATCCCACGGCCGATTGGTGAAGTTGCAGACCCAGGGGTTTCTTCCACCTGCATATCTTGTCCCCGTCCGAGCCGGATTAGCCATCTTTGATGGCGGAGAGCAAGCGGAGAGTTTCCCCAACCCATCCAGGGGGGAGCGAGTGTGCCTTGTCCCTTACTTGCTGAGGGTCATCCGTTCCTTCGCGGGCTCCTGGAGTACTATGGCCTCCAGCTGCACAATTTCACCCTTGCCTCCATCCTGCACATCGTAGGTTATGTCGCCCTTTGCAAGTTATTTCTGGGTTGCGAAGCTCATTTCGAGCTATGGAAGAGGCTGTTCTGCCCCGTCCCTCGCAATCAAGAGGGATCAATATTCCAAGTGGGCGGAGCCGAAATATGGCACATCGTCGGGACCGAATACCTGTCTGGCACTCCGAAGAAGACATCCGAAGATTGGCCTTCCGAGTGGTTTTATATAGAGGACGTCTCCCTTCCTGACCCTATCCGAATGGGTCTTCCTGAGTTCACAAATGCCCCGTTGAAGAAACGTCGTAGCTGGCGTCCTCGAAGCCCCAAGGAGGAAGATAGCAGAGAGGTGTAACACCCACGATGCGGCTATATCTCCCACGTGTCGAAGCACGACTTAGAGGCATAACCGCATGGTGGTTTTGTCGCAAGAAGGGTCATCTTCACACAATCCGACGTAATGAACAAGAATGGGATAAAGAGAGTTGGCTTACAATCGCCACTTCACACAATACATAAATTAAGATCATACATCATTCAAAATACACTCATAGACCGGCTACGGTCAAATCCAAATGAAAAGAAGACAACCCCAAATGCTAGATCCCCGATCGTCCCGACTGGACACCTCTACTGATCATCTGGAAACGATACATAGTAACGACCAAGGGCCTCATCAAACTCCCACTTCAGCTCAGTTGCGCCATCTGCGCTGGCATCCTCGGCACCTGCATCTGTTTTGCTAGAATCTGTGAGTCACGAGGACTCAGCAATCTCACACCCGCGAGATCAAGACTATTTAAGCTCATATGTAGGAAAAGGGGTAATATGGTGGAGCTGCGACAAGCACTAAGCATATATGGTGGCTAACAATCGCAAGTGAGAGTGAGAAGAGAAGTAACGCATCAGACGAGAAGCTAGAAGTGATCAAGAAGTGATCCTGAAACTACTTACGTCAAGCATAACTCAAACCGTGTTCACTTCCCGGACTCCGCCGAGAAGAGACCATCACGGCTACACACACGGTTGATGCATTTTATTGAAGTCAAGTGTCAAGTTATCTACAACCGGACATTAACAAATTCCCATCTGCCTCATAACCGCAGGCACGGCTTTCGAAAGATAATATACCCTGCAGGGGTGTCCCAACTTAGCCCATCACAAGCTCTCACGGTCAACGAAGGATATACCTTCTCCTGGGAAGACCCGATCAGCCTCGGAATCCCGGTTCGCAAGACATTTCGGCAATGGTAAAACAAGACCAGCAAGACCGCCCGATGTGCCGACAAATCCCGATAGGAGCTGCATATATCTCGTTCTCAGGGCACACCGGATGAACACTATGTACAAATAGAACCAGCCCTCAAGTTTCCCCGAGGTGGCGCTGCAAGTGGCTCTAGTTCAGACCAA
>NC_057798.1:107683203-107685449 GCF_018294505.1 Triticum aestivum | reverse complement strand
CTCGCGAAAACCCAAGGGAAAAAAGGCTTAGGTGGCAAATGGTAAAACCAAGGTTGGGCCTTGCTGGAGGAGTTTTATTCAAAGCGAACCGTCAAGGGGGTCCCATAAATCACCCAACCGTGTAAGGAACGCAAAATCAAGGAACATAACACCAACATGACGGAAACTAGGGCGGCAAGAGTGGAACAAGTCACCAGGCATAAGGCCGAGCCTTCCACCCTTTACCAAGTATGTAAGGTGCATTAATTAAACAAGAGATATTGTGATATCCCAAAATATCCATGTTCCGACCAGGAACAAACTTCATCTTCACCTGCAACTAGCAACGCTATAAGAGGGGCTGAGCAAAAGCGGTGACATAGCCAAACAACGGGTTGCTAGGACAGGATGGTTAGAGGTTTGACATGGCAATAGGGAGGCATGATAAACAGTGGCAGGTAGAGCTAACATAGCGATAGAGCGAGTACTAGCAAAGCAAAGATAGAAGTGATATCGAAGGTATGGGCATCTTGCCTGCAAGGTTCTCGGAGTTGTCGAAGGCTTGATCCTCATTAGCGTACTCAACAGGTTCCTCGTGCATGTACTCGTCTCCCGGCTCTACCCAAAGCAAGAACACAAGCAAAGGAACCACAATAAATCACGGTGCAATGCACAAGCAACATGATGCAATACATGTCATGATATGCGAGATGTGATATGCAATGCATATGCGTGCTCCAGGAGGAAAAAGGATGAACAAGGCATCAACTTGGCAAACCAAGTATGCTGCTGGAAAGATGAGATGATTTCGGTTGAAATCGATATGAAGATCACCGAAAACGGATGCACGGTTTGCAAATGGCAAGCAAACCAAGAATGACACAAAGCTGCGATTAACAGCATGATGCTACTTAGCATGCAACAAGAAACTATGCTAATGCACCCCAACATAAAAACAAAACATATGGATGTGATCTACAGGAGATGCTTAACAAAAGAGGAACACTGAGCTACGGCTAAATCACATCATAACAGGTTCAAACAAGCATGGCAAAAGAGCAAAAAATATCAGGTAGGACATGGCATAAACAACATCACGAAGCAATGTTCAGAGCAAGTTATCAACATGCTACAGGAACTTAGAATAGCAAAACAAGACATGTCATGAATCTACTCAAAGCATAGATCAAAAGTCCCTTACTGACCATAAGCCAAAAAGGATCGGAAAATATGATGGCACCCATGTAAACATAGCAAGCTTCGTTAACAGATTCAGCAAACAGAGCATGGCATTGACAGAATTATGAAGGCACATTCGCGAGCTCGATGCACTCACTACAGAGAATTTCATGATAAACTAATCATACATCCATCAAGAATACATGACATAGAAGCTACACATGGCAAGAACAACATCATAGCATACACGGATCAACTACAACAACCTTGGCAAAATTGAATAACATGTAAACAATCTGCCAGGAAACATTTTGAAGCAAAAGTAGAGCACGAAAATGACATGCTAGACTACTCCATAATTGCAACCAGGGACATGGATGGATAGAGCATTACCATATGTTCAAAACACCCTTACGGAAGTATCTCAAAATATGCATGGATCTCTCTGTAGCATCATGTTTACTTGGCATCAAAATATCAGCAGAACAGGGACTAGAATCAGCAATATCACGAAGCCTAGTTTGCATGCTTGTGCTAGTCACCACATTGATCACAAAAATACATGGTAAGCACCTCTGTAAATATGGCATAGCATAGATCAAAATACATGTAGGTCTCAAGTACATAAGATGCACACATCAATCATGGTAAAAATGACAAAAGTGCATGTTCTGATAAGAATCTGAAACTAACATTATGAAGCACTCTTCCAACAGCATTTCGGGCATCAAGATGAGCTCAAATGAAAAGGATGCAATGATATGAAATGATGTACTCGTTGATACCAACAATTAGATATGCTACACGCTCAAAACGGAGCCACGGGTGCAAAGTTGTGGTGCGACGAACATGTAACAAAATTAATGCCAGAAAAGGACTTAGGGGATTTCGGGGGAGGAAGAAAGTCAACCCTAGGTCCAGATCGGATCTGGCTCGGACGTCGAGGCGGCCGGGAACTCGCCAGAGAGGACGGTCGGAGGAGGACGGGGCGAGGCCGATCGGATCCGGCGGAGGCCGACGCGGGGCGGTCGCGGGGACGCGGCGGCGGCCGGCGGAACGGGACGGCCGCGGTGGCGCGGGGCCGAGCG
>NC_057798.1:107673247-107682665 GCF_018294505.1 Triticum aestivum | reverse complement strand
CGGGTGCCACGTGTCGCGCCCTAGTTCGCCGGGCGGCGGCGGCGCGGACGCGTCCGGCGCGGTCCGGACATGTCCGGCGGTGGGGAGAGGAGCGGGGCTAGGGTTTGCCCGAAAATTTTGGGGATGTGCACATATTTGTAGGTAGAGGGAGCTAGGAGACTCCAAATGGAGTGCGGTTTTCGCCCACACGATCGTGATCCAACGATGGAGAGCATGGAAGTGAATTAGATGGGTTATTGGGCTGTTTTGGAGGGGTGTTGGGCTGCAACTCAAAAGAGGCCTTTGCAGTTATGCGGTTAACCGTTGGAGCATCAAACGAGCTCCAAATGACCTGAAACTTGACATGCGGTCTACCGGTGCTATACTAGGGCCACTTGGCAAGGCTCAGTCCATTCCGAGAATGTTCAACACCCGCACACCAAAAGAGACAATAGGGGTGCGCCGGTGCATGTGGGAGTGTCGGATTGCAAAACGGACAACGGGGAAAATGCTCGTATGCATGAGACGAACACATATTAAAATGAGATGCACATGATGACATGATATGATATGCATGACATAAATAAAATGCAAAACAAAAGACAAACCCAACCACGGAGGGAATATCATATCACATAGCCGAAAATGGCAAGAGTTGGAGTTACAAAGATGGAAAGTTACATCCGGGGTGTTACAACACTCCACCACTACAAGAGGATCTCGTCCCGAGATCTAGGACTGAAAGAACTCCGGATATTCGGAACAGAGGTGATCCTCGCGCTCCCAGGTGGCTTATCGGTCGGAATGGTGTGACCACTTCACTTTCAGGAATTTGATTGACTTGTTGCGAGTCTTGCGCTCGGTTTCTTCAAGAATAGCAACGGGGTGCTCATGATAAGAGAGATCTTCCTGGAGGTCAATCTCTTCGAAGTTGATAGTGCGCTCAGGAGTCTTGAAGCACTTGCGAAGCTGTGACACGTGAAACACATCGTGCACGTTCGCAAAGTTGGACGGAAGCTCAAGTTGATAGGCGAGCTCGCCTCTTTTGCCAATGATCTTGAAAGGACCCACATATCTAGGGGCAAGCTTCCCTTTGATACCGAAGCGGCGAGTGCCTCTGATTGGAGATACGCGGAGGTAGACATGGTCTTCGATTTCAAAAGCCAAGTCACGGTGCTTTCTATCATAGTAACTCTTTTGGCGCGATTGCGCGGCTTTGAGATTCTCACGAATGACTTTGGACATTTCTTCGGCTTCTGTGATCAAGTCGTTGCCAAGAAGTTGGCGTTCACCTGTCTCAGACCAATTGACAGGAGTACGACACTTTCTGCCATAGAGAATTTCGAATGGGGCCTTGCCCGAACTCGCTTGGAAGCTGTTGTTGTAGGAGAACTCGGCATATGGAAGACAATCTTCCCACTTCATACCGAAAGAAATGACACAAGCCCTGAGCATATCTTCAAGAATTTGATTGACTCGCTCGACTTGGCCACTTGTTTGAGGATGGAAAGCTGTGCTGAAACGAATGTTGCTGCCCATGGCCTTCTGAAAGGAGTCCTAGAACTTAGAAGTGAAGATGCGTCCACGATCTAAAGATATCAATTGTGGAATGCCATGCAAGGAGACAATTCTGGAGGTGTATAGCTCTGCCAGCTGAACTGCTGTGATAGATTCTTTGATAGGAAGAAAATGAGCCACTTTAGTAAGCTTGTCAATGACAACGAAGATAGCATCATTTCCACACTTGGACTTAGGAAAACCAGTCAGGAAGTCCATCTCGATATGGTCAAACTTCCATTCTGGAATAGCAAGAGGTTGGAGGAGACCAGCTGGTCTTTGGTGTTCTGCTTTCACCCTTCTGCAGACATCACATTCATTCACGAATTAAGCAATTTCTCGCTTCATTCGAGTCCACCAATATGACTGCTTGAGGTCATGGTACATCTTTGTACTTCCAGGATGAATGGATAGGAGGGAATTGTGTGCCTCATTCATGATGACTTTCCTCAGATCACCTTTAGGAACCACAATTCGATCCTCGAAGAAAAGAGTATCTTTGTCATCCAAGCGATAGCACTTGTATTTGGGAATGCCCTTGTCAATACCACGTTTCACCTTCTTCACCATGGTATCCAGGAGTTGTGCCTCACGAATTTGATCTTCCAAAGTAGGAGAGACTATGAGGTTGGCAAGAAAGCCTTGAGGAACAACTTGAAGATTCTGCTTGCGGAAAGCTTCACAAAGATCCGGTTGAAATGACTTGAGGATTAGACTGTTGCAATAAGCCTTTCTGCTCAGAGCATCTGCAATCACATTCGCCTTGCCAGGAGTATATTCAATACTCGGATTGTACTCTTGAATCATTTTGACCCATCGAGTTTGCCTGAGGTTGAGGTTGGGTTGAGTGAAGATATACTTGAGACTCTTGTGATCGGTGAAAATGTCCACTTGCCTTCCCAATAAGAGATGTCTCCATGTTATCAATGCATGGACAACTGCCACCAACTCAAGATCGTGAGTGGGCTAGTTATTTTCGTTGGGCTTCAACTGACGAGAGGTATAGGCCACAACTTTTTTCTCTTGCATCAACACAGCACTGAGACCTTGAAGGGAAGCATCAAAGAAAACTTCGAATGGCTTGGATTCATCAGGAGGAGTCAAGACAGGAGCTGTGACTAGCTTCTCTTTGAGGGTGTTGAAAGCGATGTCACACTCAGGCGTCCAGACATACTTGACATGCTTCTGGAGGAGGTTGGAAAGAGGCTTTGCAATCTTAGAGAAGTTCTCAACGAATCTTCGGCAATAGCTTGCAAGACCAAGAAAACTGCGGAGCTGCTTGACATTCTGAGGAGGTTCCCAATTCACAACTGCAGACACCTTCGCAGGATTAACAGCAATGCCCTTGGCAGAGATGATATGACCAAGGTAAAGAACTTCATCAAGCCAGAACTCACATTTGGAAAACTTCGCATAGAATTGATGCTCTCTGAGCTTGTCGAGCACCAATCGCAAATGTTTGGTATGATCCGACTTATTCTTGGAGAAGACCAAAATATCATCGAGATACACCAAGATGAATTCATTGGTGTAGGGGTTGAAGATAAAGTTAATCATGCGAGAGAACGTTGGAGGAGCATTGACAAGCCCGAAAGACATGACATTATATTCATAAGAACCATAGCTTGTTCTGAATGTTGTCTTGGGAATATCTTGTTCACGAATGCGAATATGATGATAACCCATACGAAGGTCAAGCTTGGAGAATACTTTAGCACCTTTGAGTTGCTCGAAAAGCTCATTGATGTTGGGAAGTGGATACTTGTTCTTGATTGTCTTCTTGTTCAATGGACAGTAATCGACGCAAAGTTGGTCCGTGCCATCCTTCTTCTGGACAAAAAGAACTCCACAACCCCATGGAGATGAACTTGGTCTGATCAAACCCAGACGCTCTTGTTCATCGAGCTGTTTCTTCAATTCCTTTAGCTCCTTGGGTCCAAGCTTGTATGGACGCTTGCAAACGGGTTCAGTTCCAGGCTCAAGATCAATAACGAATTCGACTGGCCGATGAGGAGGCATACCCGAAAGCTCTTCTGGAAAGACATCTTGGTACTCACAAACGACTGGAATTTGAGAAATAGCATCCAACTCGCCCTTCTCATTGAGAGAAAACAACCGAATGGTTTCATCACGAGCGGCATATATGATAACATCCTCAGAAGGGTGTGTCAATTGAATTTGCCTGGCAGCACAATCAAGCTGAGCCTTGTGCTTAGAAAGCCAGTCCATTCCGAGAATTAGATCAATATTAGAGTCACTAAGAACAACTGGAGAAGACAGAAATCTATAGTCGCCCATCTCGATAGAAACATCCGGGACACAATTATTAGAAGTCATCTGCTTACCAGGGGACACAATCTTCAACGGGATAGGAATCTTTTCCGTCACAAACTCATGCTTGGCAACAAAATGTCTTGAAATGAAAGAAAGCGATGCACCAGTATCAAATAAGACTTTTGCAGGAATATCATTAACAGGAAGATTACCCATTATCACATCTGAAGAATCCTCTGCCTAAGCTGCATTCATCATGTTCACCTTTGCATGCTTTGGATTATGCTTGACCACTGCATTGCTTGAAGATCTCACAGGAGGAGGAGGAGGAAGGCGCCTTTGATTGAAGCATTTGTTCACATAGTGACCTTTCTGCTGGCACTTGTTGCAAGTCACTTCTGAGAGCGGACAATGATAAGGAGCATTTGACCTTGGAGCTTGAGGCTGAGACTTGTTCTGATAGCTTGGGTTGGGTGGGTGGGAAGATCCACGACCACCTGAGTTCTTCTGCTGGTAAGGCTGCCGAAACGGAGGAGGAGGAAGGTAGAACTTCTGCTGCTTAGCTGCCACTTATGAGGAAGAAGAAGATTGCACTGCATCCCTGATTCTCTTCTTAGAAGCCTCACACTTGAGCTGAGCACCTTCTTGCTTGAGTGCCATATTGTGGAATTGATCAAACTGAGTAGGCTCAACAAGAACGAGAGCTAACTGCAGATCCTCTCTAAGGCCACCTCTGAATTGATAGATCATACTCTTCTCATCAGGAACATCTTGCTTAGCGAAGCGAGCAAGTTTATGAAACTGCTTATTGTATTCGTACACTGACATGTTGCCTTTCTTGAGATTGCGGAACTCCTCACGCTTGCTCTCAACAACACTGGTAGGAATGTGGTGAGCTTTAAAGTCCTGATAGAAGTCAGTCCAAGTAATCACTCAACCTCCTCTGGAATCCTTGTATTGCTGGAACCAATCAGCTGCTTGATCCTTGAGCTGAAAAGAAGCGAACTTGACATAGTCCTCAGGCCTGACATTGCTGCATTCAAAATGCTTGTTGATATCCACGAGCCAATCATCGGCGTCTGTGGCCTCGACACAGTAGCTGAAAGACTTCGGTTGATTTGCAAGGAATTGGTTGAGAGTAGGAAATAGAGGCTGATGATTGAACTACCCTTGACCTTGATTCCCTTGGTTGCCTTGGCCTTGGTTGCGCTCTTGCATGAGCTGGATCATCATCTGGGCATTGGCATTTGTGGCTGCCATCAAAGCTTGCCACACCTCCGGAGGCGGAGGTGGAGCTGGAGGGTTCGCCTGACTCCCATCATTGCGTTCCGGATTCTGACGCGTTGGCGGAGCCATCCTGAAGAGGGTGACATCCGTTAGCATCTTGATAGACAGATAGACAAGTTGAATCAACGGATAGAAATTGCAACAGATAGTCTTCACAATAAACATTCGAACAAGGATGAACGAATGAATTCCCAAAGCTAACATCACACATCCATTAAGGTGAGAAGCCACTTGATAAGAGATTGATGAATGAAATAAACAAGGTACAACTGGAACAAATAAGTGGTAAGGATTACCCAATCACAAACCAAATATCTGCGGGAAGAAATGCTAGAGCTACTTGAATCCCACCTATGAACTCTCGAAACTTTCTGGTTATGCAATCAGGTGTTGGGGATACAGGGGAAGCAATATATCTCACCCAAACTAACAATCCCTACATCCAGCTGTATCCATCCGTCAACACATAACCAAGAAACCTTCGGAAATCGTGTACCTCAACCTTCGAAAAGCATCCGTTATACGAGTTATGGCAATACTCCTGAACTCCCGCCCCAGTACTGGGTGGCGTCGAGGTTATCTCACCAACAACTGCATAAAAGAGATTTTCGATGTCGGCAAAACTCAGGTATTCCAGAACTGCAATGATAAAATTGTGACGACAACACCTCGGAGCTCAACTCCCCGGGTCAATGCCACATAATAGACAGGAGGCACCAAGAACAATGTTCTCGTCACAACACCATCGGAACGATTCCAAGATACCCGCGTGATCCTAAATTTTTTTTAGTGAAATTTGAGGAGATGAAAGTCAAAACATCTACGTCAGGAGACCTCACCAGAGCGACGAAGGGACTGAGGAGTAAAAAGAATCCTACTCTCCGATATACATAATCCTAAGACTCAAAACATTTTTGTTCTAGACTCAACATCGCCAGCAAACAATCAAGCAGGGGGCTCCTAAGTCGGGGATGGCTCTGATTACCAACTTGTAACACCCACGATGCGGCTATATCTCCCACGTGTCGAAGCACGACTTAGAGGCATAACCGCATGGTGGTTTTGTCGCAAGAAGGGTCATCTTCACACAATCCCATGTAATGAACAAGAAAGGGATAAAGAGAGTTGGCTTACAATCGCCACTTCACACAATACATAAATTAAGATCATACATCATTCAAAATACACTCATAGACCGGCTACGGTCAAATCCAAATGAAAAGAAGACAACCCCAAATGCTAGATCCCCGATCGTCCCGACTGGGCACCTCTACTGATCATCTGGAAACGATACATAGTAACGACCAAGGGCCTCATCAAACTCCCACTTCAGCTCAGTTGCGCCATCTGCGCTGGCATCCTCGGCACCTGCATCTGTTTTGGTAGAATCTGTGAGTCACGACGACTCAGAATCTCACACCCGCGAGATCAAGACTATTTAAGCTCATAGGTAGGAAAAGGGGTAATATGGTGGAGCTGCGGCAAGCACTAAGCATATATGGTGGCTAACATACGCAAGTGAGAGCGACAAGAGAAGCAACGCATCGGACGAGAAGCTAGAAGCGATCAAGAAGTGATCCTGAAACTACTCACGTCAAGCATAACTCAAACCGTGTTCACTTCCCGGACTCTGCCGAGAAGAGACCATCACGGCTACACACACGGTTGATGCATTTTATTGAAGTCAAGTGTCAAGTTATCTACAACCGGACATTAACAAATTCCCATCTGCCTCATAACCGTGGGCACGGCTTTCAAAAGATAATATACCCTGCAGGGGTGTCCCAACTTAGCCCATCACAAGCTCTCATGGTCAACGAAGGATATACCTTCTCCCGGGAAGACTCGATCAGCCTCAGAATCCCGGTTCGCAAGACATTTCGACAATGGTAAAACAAGACCAGCAAGACCACCCGATGTGCCGACAAATCCCGATAGGAGCTGCACATATCTCGTTCTCAGGGCACACCAGATGAACACTACGTACAACTAGAACCAGCCCTCAAGTTTCCCCGAGGTGGCGCTGCAAGTGGCTCTAGTTCGGACCAACACTCGAAGGAGCACTGGCCCGGGAGGGGGGGTTAAAATAAAGATGACCCTTGGGCTCGCGAAAACCCAAGGGAAAAAAGGCTTAGGTGGCAAATGGTAAAACCAAGGTTGGGCCTTGCTGGAGGAGTTTTATTCAAAGCGAACTATCAAGGGGGTCCCGTAAATCACCCAACCGTGTAAGGAACGCAAAATCAAGGAACATAACACCGGTATGACGGAAACTAGGGCGGCAAGATTGGAACAAGTCACCAGGCATAAGGCCGAGCCTTCCACCCTTTACCAAGTATATAAGGTGCATTAATTAAACAAGAGATATTGTGATATCCCAAAATATCCATGTTCCGACCAGGAACAAACTTCATCTTCACCTGCAACTAGCAATGCTATAAGAGGGGCTGAGCAACAGCGGTGACATAGCCAAACAACGGGTTGCTAGGACAGGATGGTTAGAGGTTTGACATGGCAATAGGAAGGCATGATAAACAGTGGCAGGTAGAGCTAACATAGCGATAGAGCGAGTACTAGCAAAGCAAAGATAGAAGTGATATCGAAGGTATGGTCATCTTGCCTGCAAGGTTCTCAGATTTGTCGAAGGCTTGATCCTCATTAGCGTACTCAACAGGTTCCTCGTGCACGTACTCGTCTCCCAGCTCTACTCAAAGCAAGAACACAAGCAAAGGAACCACAATAAATCACGGTGCAATGCACAAGCAACATGATGCAATACATGTCATGATATGCGAGATGTGATATGCAATGCATATGCGTGCTCCAGGAGGAAAAAGGATGAACAAGGCATCAACTTGGCAAACTATATGCTGCTGGAAAGATGAGATGATTTCGGTTGAAATCGATATGAAGATCACCGGAAACGGATGCACGGTTTGCAAATGGCAAGCAAAACAAGAATGACACATAGCTGTGATTAAGCACGATGCTACTTAGCATGCAACAAGAAACTATGCTACAGCACCCCAACATAAAAACAAAACATATGGAAGTGATCTACAGGAGATGCTTAACAAAAGAGGAACACTGAGCTACGGCTAAATCACATCATAACAGGTTCATACAAGCATGGCAAAAGAGCAAAAAATATCAGGTAGGACTTGGCATAAACAGCATCACGAAGCAATGTTCAGAGCAAGTTATCAACATGCTACAGGAACTTATAATAGCAAAATAAGACATGGCATGAATCTACTCAAAGCATAGATCAAAAGTCCCATATTGACCATAAGCCAAAAAGGATCAGAAAATATGATGGCACCCATGTAAACATAGCAAGCTTCGTTAACAGATTCAGCAAACAGAGCATGGCATTGACAGAATTACGAAGGCACCTTCGCGAGCTCGATGCACTCACTACAGAGAATTTCATGATAAACTAAGCATACATCCATCAAGAAGACATGACATAGAAGCTACACATGGCAAGAACAACATCATAGCATACACGGATCAACTACAACAACCTTGGCAAAATTGAATAACATGTAAACAATCTGCCAGGAAACATTTTGAAGCAAAAGTAGAGCACAAAAATAACATGCTAGACTACTCCATAATTGCAACCAGGGGCATGGATGGATAGAGCATAATCATATGTTCAAAACACCCTTACTGAAGTATCTCAAAATATGCATGGATCTCTCTATAGCATCATGTTTACATGGCATCAAAATATCAGCAGAACAGGGACTAGAATCAGCAATATCACGAAGCCTAGTTTGCATGCTTGTGCTAGTCACCACATTGATCACAAAAATACATGGTAAGCACCTCTGTAAAGATGGCATGGCATAGATCAAAATACATGTAGGGCTCAAGTACATAAGATGCACACATCAATCATGGCAAAAATGACAAAAGTGCATGTTCTGATAAGAATCTGAAACTAACATTATAAACACTCTTCCAACAACATTTTGGGCACCAAGATGAGCTCAAATGAAAAGGATGCAATGAGATTAAATGATGTACTCGTCGAGACCAACAATTCGATGTGCTACACGCTCAAAACGGAGCCACGGGTGCAAAGTTGTGGTGCGACGAGCATGTAACAAAATTAATGACAGAAAAGGACTTGGGGGATTTCGGGGGAGGAAGAAAGTCAACCCTAGGTCCAGATCGGATCTGGCTCGGACGTCGAGGTGGCCGGGGACTCACCGGAGAGGACAGCCGAAGGAGGACGGGGCGAGGCCGACCGGATCCGGCGAAGGCTGGCGCGGGGCGGCCGCGGGGACACGGCGGCAGCCGGCGGAACGGGACG
>NC_057798.1:107613199-107672960 GCF_018294505.1 Triticum aestivum | reverse complement strand
GCGCGGTGGCCGGGTGCCACGTGTCGCGCCCTGGTTAGCCGGGCGGCGGCGGCGCGGACGCGACTGGTGCGGTCCGGACGTGTCCGGCGGCGGGGAGAGGAGGTTTGCCCGAAAATTTCGGGGATGGGCACATATTTGTAGGTAGAGGGAGCTAGGAGACTCCAAATGGAGTGCGGTTTTCGCCCACACGATCGTGATCCGACGACGGAGAGCATGGAAGTGACTTAGATGGCTTATTGGGCTGTTTTGGAGGGGTGTTGGGCTGCAACTCAAAAGAGGCCTTTGCGGTTATGCGGTTAACCGTTGGAGTATCAAACGAGCTCCAAATGACTCGAAACTTGATAGGCGGTCTACCGGTGCTATACCAGGGCCACTTGGAAAGGATCGGTCCATTCCGAGAATGTTCAACACCCGCACACCAAAAGAGACAAGAGGGGTGCGCCGGTGCATGTGGGAGTGTCGGATTGCAAAACGGACAATGGGGAAAATGCTTGTATGCATTAGACGAACACGCATGCAAATGCGATGCACATGATGACATGATATGATATGCATGATATAAATAAAATGCAAAACAAAAGACAAAACCCAACCACGGAGGGAATATCATATCACATAGCCGAAAATGGCAAGAGTTGGAGTTACAAAGATGGAAAGTTACATCCGGGGTGTTACAAGAGGTCCTTCAACTGATGGGCGGGATAAAAACGCTTGCCAAATCCGGGTTGACAATAATCGAGGTTATGTCAGTATGCATAATGCGGGGGGTGCAGCCACTCCAGTATCGGGGGCGTCCCATGTGGCACTTCAACGGAGAAGACGATGCCACCCGCTGCGGTCGGAAAGGTCCGGACTCCGCCACCGCTCTGGTGAAAATACTGTCCGATTTATACAAAGGAGAAGAAAAGGAGTTCATCCGCATTAAGCCACGGGATGGATTTTCCATGTACAACCCCCCTAGCTGGGTGAGTTGCTATCTCTTACTCAACTCTATTCATTCCCACAGTCTTTCATCACAAATATTTACCTCGCTAGTCCATAACAGGAAATGCGGAAAGCTATGAGGGAGATCCACATCCCGTCTCCACAGCCAGAGGACCACAACCGGGCACTCGACCCCGGACTCGAAGAGGATCTGGACATATTTGTGGAGCTTGGCGACATGGTGTTTTACCAGGCGAGCTATGACGGCACCTTGGTGGCCATCATTGCCAACTATCCCGGCCTCCTCCCTTCATCACATGTAAGTAAAACAAGAGACTTATCTTTCGAAAAGGATTCACTCTTTCCACCTTACCTGCTGCACATATATTATGCTATAAAGGGAAGGCCATCGGCGTGCCATGCCGAACCCGCGGCGACTCACCAACAAGGGGCGCCCAGGCCGGGTAGGCTTCCAAAAAGGAAAGCGAGCAGAGACATGGCTGAGCCGCCATCGAAGAGGTATGGTTTAAAACATGGTCCGTGATTGTTATCTTAAAATATAACAATATCCGCTATGTCTTGGCAGAAAGATCATTCGTCGGACTGTATCCGGGGATCCTGCCCGTCATGCCTCTACCAGCCGAATTCCAGAACCGGCCTCAAGGGTGGAGGCTAATGTGGGGATGACACCGGACGGTCCTCCTACAGAGGATTCAGATAGAATATCCGCTACAAATTCCGAGGTGGAGAGCGCTATGAATCATCAGCGTCGTCGGGCCGCACTTCGTGACCCTAGTTTTTCCGAAGAGGCTTTCAATGCCTTCAACTCGGGAGACGCGTACATCCGAACTGCTCAAGATGGGCTTGCTAGAGCCACAAACCAGTATTTAAAAGATATATGGGTAAGCAAAATCTGATAATTATGTATATGGGTAGCCCCTGAGACTTGAAACAGTTAGTACAACTGAATTAAGGATCATTGTATGAACATGTTCTTACAGAGAAGAATACCCATTTGTCTCAAGAGCAGGAGAAGTGTCAAGCCCAGCTAAGGGCCGCAGCTGCCGAAATGGAGGAATCCAAGAAGGCCTCATCTGGTAATATTTCTCTCGCTCGAGAAAAAACGTAATTACGAGTTCCATTTGGTGTTTGGCACATTGCAGATCTAATAATAGATTCCACAGACAATCCCAGAGTGAATCCGGAGATCCTACAAGAGGATGAACAAACAGCTCAACGACCACTAGAGGCTGGCGAGCGTGTACTTACATGGGTCAGGCGGGAGAAAAACGATCTCCAGGATGCCAGTACCCGGCTGAGCGTAGAATTGAAAGATGTTCGGGCCCAGCTAGCTGACTCCGTGAAGGAGAATAGAAGCTTCAACGCGGCATTTTTAGTATGTGCTCAAACGAACCTTTATATAGTTCGGCAAAGAAACATCCTAACAAAGTTATGTCTATAGGTATGCTGACGGTCGTCCCGAAGAGGAGATGCCCGGATCCTCAGGCGATCTTCCGCAAGAGCTTTCGCAACTGCACGAACAAGTTTGGCAGGTGATGCAGGGTGTTGCCAAGGCCTTGTGGCCATCTGCCTCCCTGCCAGGAAGCATGGGGGAGCTTGTACAGCTGCTCAAGGGAGCGCAGTGGCGTTTCTGACTATGGAAGATATCTGCCTGTCGACAAGGTGCGAGGGAAGCTTGGGCCATGGTAAAAACACGGTATACCAAGCTCGATCCGAATCACATGGCCCGGGTCGGACCTGTAGGGTAAGATGGGAATGAGATTCCCGTTAGTCTGGTATATGACCAGGTAGCATTAGCCGCAAAGTATTCCCAACATGATTGTAGGCTAGACAGCCTGTTGGATGGCATAGAAGAAGAAGAAGTATGTGAGTCTAAGTGACTATGTACTTCAATTGACATATTTGTCCCTAGCCGGATTGTAAATCATTTGTCAGACCTTTTCGCTTCAGCCTCCGGACCCGAAAGTCCGGAGTGTTTCCGAATACCTGCTCAGTTATATAAACCGGGGTACGCGTGTAAACCAGGCGTAGGGGTCATAATTGCTTGAACAGACAAGTACCCAACTAGCTATGTTATATTACATGGGTAGTAAGAAACATCTTCCAGAGTGAATAGTTCCATTAAGGGTTTCTTTCCCTGGGTACGCATGCATTAATGTGCATGTCCGAACTGCGAGAAAAAATGCAGTATATGCAACATCTGGGGGTTTGTATTGTAATAGGTAAAAAACATCTTTAGTTCACCCACTGAATATTCCCTTAAGAACACTAGCTTTCGGCTTCACCCAGTCTGAGGTACACGTCTGGAGTTCCCGGCAGTAACAATTGCAGAGGTGCTCCCCTTATGCCCTAGCCGAACTAACGGGAATGTAGGGCATAAACACAGGAGCCAGGCAACCCAGCTTGGCCAAAACTTAAGTCATATCGATGCATATAATGGTGAAGAAAAGGTACATATGGAAAAGGGACACATATGTAGTGGGCGTGATGCCCGAAAGATAATTATATTAAGCTTCTGTATAAGAAGCCCCCAGGTATAATGAGCGCACATACTTGAAGATTAGCGAGTCACGAGTGTGTAGTAGAGTCACACTTAAAGCCTTAGAGCCATAAAAAGAAAGAGAGAGGATATAACTAAAAAGTAAAAAAAGGCGGAGGGAAGGAGACGAACAAAGAGTTCGGCGCTAGGCGTAGAATCTTTGGAGTCTGGCCGCGTTCCATGGGTTCGGCTCGAGTCGATTATCTGATGCATCACGCAGGCGGTACGCTACTCTGGTGAGAACTTTATCAATGATGAAGGGACCCTCCCACTTGGGCTTGAGCTTGTCCTTTTTCTTCTCCGGTAGGCGTAGAACGAGTTCGCCAATGTTATAAGTTTTGGCCCCTACTTCTCTGCTTTGATACCTGCGAGCCTATTGCTGATAAATGCGGAATGGGCTTTTGCGACGTCGCGCTCCTCCTCCAGGGCATCTAAACTGTCCTGCCAATCAAGCTCGGCTTCTCTCTCTTCATACATGCGCACTCGAGGTGAGTCATGAATAATATCGCAGGGCAATACCGCCTCTGCACCGTACACCATGAAGAAGGGTGTGTACCCGGTAGTGCTATTTGGCATGGTCCGCAGCCCCATAGTACGGAATCAAGCTCCTCGACCCAGTGCGTGTCTGAGTCCTTCAGGGATCGCACTAGTCTGGGTTTGATGCCGCTCATAATAAGACCGTTTGCTCGTTCGACTTGACCGTTTGTTTGAGGGTGATAGACAGAGGCGCAATCGAGCTTAATGCCCATGTTGCTGCACCAAGTTTTCACCTCGCCGGCTGTGAAATTGGAGCCATTATAGGTGATGATGCTGTGGGGGACACCATAGCGGTGCACGACCCATGATATGAAGTCTATCACTGGTCCGGATTCGGCCGTTTTAACTGGTTTGGCCTCGATCCATTTGGTGAATTTATCCACCATTACCAACAGGTATTTTTTCTTATGGCTTCGTCCTTTAAGGGGTCGGACCATATCGAGCCCCCAGACCGCAAAGGGCCAAGTTATGGGGATTGTTTGGAGAGCGGTGGGAGGCATATGGCTTTGGTTGGCGAAGAGCTGGCAACCGACACAATGTTGGACGAGGTCCTGTGCGTCTGCTCGGGCTATCGGCCAGTAGAAACCTGTATGGAAGGCCTTGCTTACAAGGGCCCGAGCTACGGCGTGGTGGCCGCCGAGTCCAGCATGAATTTCAGCCAAGAGCTGCCACCCTTCCTCTTCGGAGATACATCTTTGAAGTACTCCGGTAGCGCTTTTCTTATAGAGCTCTCCCTCGTGGACCTTGTAGGCTTTAGAGCGCCGCACAATGCAGCGTGCCTCATTTTGATCCTTGGGGAGTTCTTGCCTATTTAGGTAGGCTAAGAAGGGTTCGTTCCATGGGGCGATGACAGCCATGATCAGATGGGCCGAAGGTGTTATTTCGGTGGCAGAGCCTCCGATTATGATATTGTGTTTGGAATCTGGGGTTGTGGTCGGATCTGGACTAGTATTGTCGGTCTCCCCTTGCCACACCACAGATGTCTTGAACAACCTTTCTAGGAAGATGTTAGGTGGGACGGGGTTGCGCTTAGCGCCGATGCGGGCAAGGATATCCGCCGCTTGATTGTTTTCTCGAACCACATGATGAAATTCAAGCCCCTTGAATCGAGCTGACATTTGGAGGACGGCATTACGATAAGCCGCCATTTTCGGATCCTTGGCGTCGAAGTCTCCATTTATTTGAGATATTGCGAGGTTCGAATCCCCACGCACTTCTAGGCATTGGATGCCCATGGAGACAGCCATCCGAAGACCATGCAACAGAGCCTCGTATTCGGCTGCATTGTTAGAGTCTGTGTATAGTATTTGGAGTACGTATTGGACTGTATCTCCGGTGGGGGATATCAAGAAAACACCCGCTCCCAGACTAGCCAGCATTTTAGAGCCGTCAAAGTGCATGATCCAATTGGAGTATGCGACGTATTCTTTAGGGAGTTCGGCTTCTGTCCATTCGGCGACGAAGTCAGCCAATACTTGTGATTTAATGGCTCTCCATGGTTTATATGTAATGTCGAATGGGAGGAGCTCTATGGCCCACTTAGCAATCCGGCCCGTGGCATCGCGGTTGTTTATTATGTCGTTGAGTGGTACTTTGGAGGCCACCGTGATTGAACACTCTTGAAAGTAGTGTCGTAGTTTCCGGGATGCCATGAAGACCGCGTATGCTATCTTTTGATAATGTGGGTACCGTGGCTTGCATGGTGTGAGGACAGTGGATACGTAGTATACCAGCTTTTGAAGCGGGAACTTATGTCCGTCCTCCTCTTGTTCAATGACGAGCACTGCGCTTACAACTTGGTGTGTTGTAGCTATATATCACAACATGGGTTCGCCAATGCTTGGTGAGGCCATGATTGGATTGCTGGCCAGGATGGCCTTTATTTCTTCCAGTCCGGCGGTCGCCGCATCCGTCCACTCGAAGTGTTCGGTGCGTCGAAGAAGGCGATAAAGAGGTAGTGCCTTTTCTCCCAATCGGGAGATAAAGCGGCTTAAGGCAGCCACAAATCCAGTTAATTTCTGGATTTGTTTGAGGTCTATTGGGGTAGCCAATTGTGACAAAGCTCGGATTTTAGCCGGGTTTGCTTCAATCCTCTGTTGGTAACAATGAAGCCCAGCAGCTTTCCGGCGGGAACGCCGAAAACACATTTTTCCGGATTGAGCTTGATGTCATATGTTCGGAGATTGTCGAACGTGAGCCTCAAGTCGCCTATTAAAGATTTGACGTGTCTAGTCTTGATGACCATGTCGTCTACGTATGCCTCAACTGTTTTGCCGATTTGTTTTTCCAGGCATGTCTGAATCATGCGTTGGTAGGTTGCACCGGCGTTTTTGAGCCCTAAAGGCATGGTGTTAAAACAGAAAGGGCCGTATGGGGTGATAAATGCCGTTGCGGCTTGATCGGACTTCGTCATCTTGATTTGATGGTATCCGGAGTATGCGTCGAGGAAGCACAATGAGTCGTGTCCTGTGGTAGCGTCGATGATTTTATCAATGCGGGGGAGGGGGAAGGGATCCTTGGGGTAAGCCTTATTGAGGTCCTTGAAATCGACACATAGGCGCCAGGATTTATCATTCTTTGGTACCATCACCATGTTTGCTAGCCAGTCTGGGTGTTTTATTTCTCTGATGAATCCGGCCTCGAGTAACTTGGCTAGCTCCTCTCCCATAGCTTGTCGTTTAGGTTTTGAAAAGTGCCGTAGTGTCTGCTTGACCAGCTTGTATCCATTCAATATGTTGAGACTATGTTCGGCCAGCCTGCGTGGGATCCCTGGCATATCTGAAGGGTGCCAGGCAAAGATGTCCCAATTCTCGCGTAAGAACGCCTGTAGTGCGGCGTCGATTGTGGGGTTCATCTGTGCCCCGATGGATGTGATACGTCTCCAACGTATCTACTTTTCCAAACACTTTTGCCCTTGTTTTGGACTCTAAGTTGCATGATTTGAATGAAACTAACCCAGACTGACGCTGTTTTCAGCAGAACTGCCATGATGTTGTTTCATGTGTAGAAAACAAAAGTTCTCGGAATGTCCTGAAAATCCTCGGAGGCACTTTTTGGAAAATATAAAAAATACTGGAGAAAGAATCAGGACCAGGGGGCCCACACCCTGTCCATGAGGGTGGGGGCGCGCCCTCCCCCCCGGGCACGCCCCCTGTCTCGTGGGCCCCCTGAGGCTCCGCCGACCTCAACTCCAACTCCATATATTCCGTCCTGCAGAGAAAAAACCAGAGAGAAAGTTTCATCGTGTTTTACGATATGGAGCCGCCGCCAAGCCCTAATCTCTCTCGGGAGGGCTGATCTGGAGTCTGTTCGGGGCTCCGGAGAGGGGGATTCATCGCCGTCGTCATCATCAACCATCCTCCATCAGCAATTTCATGATGCTCACCGCCGGGTGTGAGTAATTCCATCGTAGGCTTGCTGGACGGTGATGGGTTGGATGAGATTTACCATGTAATCAAGTTAGTTTTGTTAGGGTTTGATCCCTAGTATCCACTATGTTCGGAGATTGATGTTTGTATGACTTTGCTATTCTTAATGCTTGTCACTAGGGCCTGAGTGCCATGATTTCAGATTTGAACCTATTATGTTTTCATGAGTATATGTGTGTTCTTGATCCTATCTTGCAAGTCTATAGTCACCTATTATGTGTTATGATCCGACAACCCCGAAGTGACAATAATCGGGATACTTCTCGGTGATGACCGTAGTTTGAGGAGTTCATGTATTCACTATGTGTTAATGCTTTGGTCCGGTTCTCTATTAAAAGGAGACCTTAATATCCCTTAGTTTCCTCTAGGACCCCGCTGCCACGGGAGGGTAGGACAAAATATGTCATGCATGTTCTTTTCCATAAGCACGTATGACTATTTACGGAATACATGCCTACATTACATTGATGAACTGGAGCTAGTTCTGTGTCACGCTATGTTATAACTATTACATGATGAATTGCATCCGACATAATTATCCATCACTGATCCATTGCCTACGAGATTTTCACATCTTGTGCTTCGCTTATTTACTTTCCCGTTGCTACTTTTACAATTACTACAAAACCCAAAAACATTACTTTTGCTACCGTTACCTTTATTATCATATTACTTTGCTACTAAATACTTTGCTGCAGATATTAAGTTATCCAGGTGTGGTTGAATTGACAACTCAACTACTAATACTCAAGAATATTCTTTGGCTCCCCTTGTTTCGAATCAATAAATTTGGGTTGAATACTTTACCCTCGAAAGCTGTTGCGATCCCCTACACTCGTGGGTTATCAAGACTAATTTCTGGCACCGTTGCTGGGGAGCATAGCTCTATTCTCTGAGTCACTTAGGATTTATATCTGTTGATCACTATGAAGAACTTGAAAGACACTAACACCAAGATCTATCCCTCAACTACGAGGGGAGGTAAGGAACTGCCATCTACCTCTGCACTAGATTCTCCTTCTGTTATGAGTAAGTTTGCGACACCTAAACCTGCTACTGCTATGAATTCTGATATGTCGCATGTTATTGATGATGCCACTTCTGCTATGCACGATACTTATGATGAAACTACTTCTGTGCGTGATACTACTTTGCCATTAGGTGAATTTCTTGATGAAAAACTTGCTAGGGCTAGAGAGAATGAAATTATTGAAGATGCTATTATTGATGATAGTGATGATGAAGGTTCTCCGAATGATTATGAATTGCCTGTTGTTCCTGAGGGTTATGTTATGAATGAAGAAGCTGCTAGAGCTATCTTTGCTTGCAATGATAGATATGATCTTAAGAAATTATTAGCTAAATGGAAGCAGCAGTCTCTTAATGCTAGAATGAAATCTGACCCTGCCTTTGCTACTTCACCTATCTGTGTTACTGATAAGGATTATGAATTCTCTGTTGATCCTGAAATTATTACTTTGGTAGAATCTGATCCTTTTTTATGGCCTTGAATCTGAAACTGTTGTGGCACATCTTACTAAGTTGAATGATATAGCTACCCTGTTTACTCATGATGATAAATCTCGCTACTTTTATATCCTTAAGATATTTCCGTTCTCATTAAAGGGTGATGCTAAGACTTGGTATAATTCTCTTGCTCCTGGTTGTGTGCGTAGTCCCCAGGATATGCTTTATTACTTCTCTGCTAAATATTTCCCTGCCCATAAGAAACAAGCTGCCTTGCGGGAAATATATAATTTTGTGCAAATCAAAGATGAGAGTCTCCCACAAGCTTGGGGGAGGCTTCTCCGATTACTAAATGCTTTGCCCGATCATCCTCTCAAGAAAAATGAAATACTTGATATCTTTTATAATGGACTAACCGATGCTTCCAAGGACTACTTTGGATAGTTGTGCTGGTTGTGTTTTCAGGGAAAGAACAGTCGATGAAGCTGAATTACTATTGAATAATATGTTGACTAATGAAAATAATTGGACTCTCCCTGAGCCAGTTCCTGAGGCAATTCCTGAACCAATTGAGCCAACTCCTGAGCCTATTCCTAAACCCACTCTGAAGAAGAGAGGTGTTTTATTTCTCAGTCCTGAAGATATGCAAGAGGCAAAGAAATCAATGAAATAAAAAGGTATTAAAGCTGAAGATGTTAAGAATTTACCACCTATTGAAGAAATACATGGTCTTAATATACTGCCTGTTGAAGAACCACATTGTCTTGATAACCCAACACAGATAGTAAAGGAAAATTCTCTCTATAGATATGATAAAGTTGAAATCCCCTCTAGTAAATTTCGTAGCCCATGCTTAGATGAATTTGATGACTTTATGGCTAGACAAGAAATTTTAATGCTTATGTCGGTAGAGAGTTAAAGAATAATGCTTTCGGGATAGGACGCGTGAGCGATAATATGGCTAGAGTTAAAGGTGAACTTAAACTCATTAGCAAATATGCTTCTATGGTTGCTACTCAATCTGAGCAAGTACTTAAAGCTCAAAATGATTTGCTTGATGAATTAAATAATAAGAATGACTTTGCTATTAGAGTGGCTACTAGAACTGGTAGAATGACTCAGGAACCTTTGTATCTTGAAGGCCACCCTAAGAGAATCAAGCAAGATTCTCAGAGAAACAATTTAGAGGCACCTAGTTCTTCCAAAAAGAAGAAAAAGAAAAACGATAGGACTTTGCATGCTTCTAGTGAACCTACTGTAGACACACCTGAGAATCCCAATGATATTTCTATTTCTGATGCTGAAACACAATCAAGTGATGAACATGAACCTAGTGATAATGTTAATGATAATGTTCATGTTGATGCTCAACCTAGCAAAAATAATGAAGTAGAGATTGAACCTGCAGTTGATCTTGATAACCCACAATCAAAGAATCAACGTTATGATAAGAGAGATTTTGTTGCTAGGAAGCACGGTAGAGAAAGAGAACCATCGGTTCAGAAACCCATGCCCTTTCCTCCTAAACCATCCAAGACAAAGGATGATGAGGATTTTGAGCGCTTTGCTGAAATGATTAGACCTATTTTCTTACGTATGCGCTTAACTGATATGCTCAAAGTAAATCCTTATGCTAAGTATATGAAAGATATCATTACAAACAAAAGAAAGATATCGGAAGCTGAAATTTCCACCATGCTTGCTAATTACACTTTTAAGGGTGGAATACCAAAGAAACTTGGAGATCTGGGGGTACCAACTATACCATGCTCCATTAAAATAAATTACGTTAGAACTGCTTTATGTGATCTCGGAGCCGGTGTTAGTGTTATGCATCTCTCTTTATATCATAGACTTGAATTGAATAAGTTGACACCTACTGAAATATCTTTGCAGATGGCTGATAAATCAACTGCCATACCTGTCGGTATTTGTGAGGATGTGCCTATTGTAGTTGCAAATGTCACTATCTTAACGGACTTTGTTATTCTTGATATTCCCGAGGACGATAGTATGTCGATTATCCTTGGTAGACCTTTTTTGAACACTACAGGGGCTGTTATTGATTGCAACAAAGGCAATGTCACTTTTCATGTTAATGGTAATGAGCATACGGTACACTTTCTGAGGAAACAATCTCAAGTTCATAGCATCAATTCTATTGGAAAAGTTCCAACTATTATTATTGGAGGTTTTGAATTTCCTCTCCCTACTGTCAAGAAAAAGTATGATATTCTTATTGTTGGGGATTTTCATATCCCCGTTGAGGTAACTTAGTGTTATTCGAAATTTCTCCAGTTCCGTGTTATTCGGAATGAGTTTGTTAACAAGACTTGATCAACCTTGCTAGTGGATTCATTTTGATGATCATGAGATGGATGAAACTAGAAGGCACAACCTTCTGTACCTCTTTTTACTTTCTGTTATTTAGAATAAATAAAGCAAAAATAGTATTATCCGTCTGTTTTCTAAATTATCCGTGCATTAAAAAAATATCCCAAAAATAAAAGTGCTCCAAATGCCCTGCAAATTTAGTATGATTTTTTATGGAATATTTGAGGATTTTAGGCACTGAAATCACTGCAGGAGGGGCAAGTGCGAGGCCACGAGAGTGGAGGGCGCGCCCCCTGTCTCGTGGGCCCCTTGTGGCCCCCCTCCACTTATGCTAGCACCCACACACTTCATCTTCTACCCAAAAAATCCCCATCCAGCTCAAGCACGAGTTCTAGCTCATTTTGCTGCGATTTTCGATCTCCTTGCTCAAAGCTCCATTACAAAACTGCTTTGGGAGATTGCTGCTTGGTATGTGACTCCTCCATTGGTCCAAATAGTTTTTGTTCTAGTGCTTTATTTATTGTAATTTTTTGCTGCATAGGTGACCATGTTCTTGAGCTTGCATGTTAAATTTATGAGGTCCCAAGCATTTCTAATGCATGATATAGGCTCTAGGCACTTGTAGGAGTAGTTGCTACCATTCTTGTTAAGTTTTATTCACTTTTATTTTAAAGTTACTAAAATTTCAGAAATTTTTCAGAAAAAGAATTATGTCTAGGAGAATGTACCAAGGTGGTTCCTCGGCAAAGAAAGGGCCCAGGATTGCTATGCGTGAGCAAGATGTTGAATTACCGAGGGACGCAGATGTATGAGCTTGTGAGTGGCCATCCGATGATTTTATGGTCGAAGCAGGTTTTAAGGAGGAATTTAACGCGTATGTGCGTAATACTGAGCTGGAGGACTTCTTACAAGATAAGTGTCCTCAGTACTATCAATTGACTGATTGTTTTGTGCGGAGGTTTAAATACAACTGTACGCATAATTCTCCTAGTATTCTATTTGATATTTATGTTACATCTTATACCATGGACTTAGAGAATTTCACAACTGCTTGCAAACTTCCGCAGTGGGGTAATATTAATGATCCTCACAAATCTAAATTTAGAGATTTCCTTGCTAGTATTACTGTGGGAGAATCCAGGGACATGGCACAAGCTACCATAGGAAGCATTCATTTTCCTGCTATACATTATTTTGCTCTCTTCATTGGTAGATGCATTAACGGTAAAGATGAAGCATGTCATATGTGTGTCCCTGATCTTTGTGTCCTCAACAGTGTTGTGTTAGGTTATAAAGGTTATAACTTGGGGGCAATAGTTGCACGTAGGTTGCAGAATAATGGTAGAGCTGGAGATTTATTTGGAGGAATTTATGCAACCCGTGTGGCTAATTATCTTGATATAGCTCCACGAGAGGGGGATGTGATGATACCTCCTGCTTATTTAGATTATGACGCTATGGTCAACCATCATTTTCTTAGGAGGAATGAACAATTCCTCCATTATTGACTAATCTGTAACACAGGCAACATCGTCCATGTTACTCTTCTTGCTCCTCTCCTTTTTGATTATCAGGAAAAAGGAAGCTATGTTGTTACCAGGGAGGAAGCAGCTGAACACGAGGGGAGAGCGGAGGCAGCTCGCCAACATGCCGCAGCTTAGGAGGCGGTTGCTGCTGCATCTCAGTATGACCCCAACTACAACTATGGATATCAGCCAGGCGGTCCTTGGTATTAGACCAACTTAGGCCAAAGGCCTAAGCTTGAGGGAGTACGTATTTCTCACCGACTTTACATTCATGTTCACACACTATTCTAGTCGTCAGTGCTCATATTCTTTCATTGTATTATCCATGCTAGTTTAAATTTCTTTTTCTAGTTTTCTTCTTGTGTGTTTGATAAACCTTAAGAAAAACCAAAAAATTAGTTAGTTTAATTTCCAGGCTAGTAGTAGAATTAAAATGAAAACCCAAAAAGATTTCTCGTTCTTCTTCTTACTTGTTGGGAGCCTTCCTGTGTAAATAGTTTTATTTTCTTTTCTTTGGGGGTCGAGAAGACCATATTGAAAATGCTTAGTGGCTCTCGTATGCATGATTGTTTATTTAACTTAGAGCCCATATTATCTTGTTTTCTCTTTTGAGTTGAATGCTTGCAGATTCCAGCTTAGTCCAATGCACGTGCACTATTATTATTATACACATCGTTCGGTCGTGCAAGTGAAAGGCAATAGTGACGATATATGATGGACTTATTGAGATGAGAAAAGCTGGTATGAACTCGACCTCTCTTGTTTTTGTAAATATGATGAGTTTATCGTTTCTAATTCAGCTTATTATGAAGTAAACATATTTGCAATGACATTTAGAGATTATAGTTGCTTGTGCCATGCTTGATTAGCTATGAGTTATAATGGTTTACCTTGCGTGCCAACATGCTATTAGAATGATTATGATGTGGTATGATGGGATGGTATCCTCCTTTGAATGAATTGAGGGACTCGACTTGGCACATGTTCACGCATGTAGTTGAAACAAATCAACATAGCCTTCATGATATTTATGTTCATGGTAGATTATATCCTACTCATGCTTGTACTCGGTATGAATTAATTTTAATGCATGTTCATGACTGTTGTCGCTCTCTCAATTGGTCGCTTCCCAGTCTTTTGCTAGCCTTCACCTGTACTAAGCAGGAATACTACTTGTGCATCCAAACTCCTTAAACCCAAAGTTGTTCCATATGAGTCCACCATACCTTCCTATATGCGGTATCTACCTGCCGTTCCAAGTAAATTTGTATGTGCCAAACTCCAAACCTTCAAATGAAATTCTGTTTTGTATGCTCGAGCAGCTCATGTTACAACTAGGGTTGCCTATATCTTCCATGCTAGGTGGGTTATTCTCAAGAGGAGTGGACTCCACTCCTCATTCACGAGAAAGAGCCGGTAACCGGGATGCCTAATCCCATGATCCAAAAAGATCAAAGAAAATCAAAATAATTAAACAAAACTCCCCCAAGGTTGTTGTTAGTTGGAGGCACTCCTTGTTTCTAGCAAGCCATGGATTGATGCTTGTTGGTGGTTGGGGGAGTATAAACCTTTACCATTCTGTTTGGGAACTGCCTATAATGCATGTAATATGGAAGATACAGCCATCTCATAGTTGTTGCGTTGACAGTGAAAGTATGCCGCTCAAAATGTTATTCAGTCTCTATTTTAAATCGAGCTCTGGCACCTCTACAAATCCCTGCTTCCCTCTGCGAAGGGCTTATCTATTTACTTTTATGTTGAGTCATCACCCTCTTATTAAAAAGCACCCGCTGGAGAGCACACTGTCATTTGCATTCATTATTATTGGTTTATATTGGGTATGACTTGACTGGATCTCTTTTACCATGAATTACAATGTTTAGCCAGTCCTTGATCTTTAGACGTGCTCTGCATTTATGTTTTGCGGTCTCAGAAAGGGATAGCGATATACCATTTTGTTATATCATGTTATGATTGTTTTGAGAAAGTCTTGTCATCCGAGTTTTATTATTATGGCTTGCTAGCTGATTATGCCATTGATATGAGTAATTGTGAGATCTAAGTGTTATTGTGAGTATGGTTAGTTCATAATATTGCTGAAACCTGAATGATGGCTTTGCATGTTTACAACAACAAGAGCAAACAGAGTTTGTAAAAGTTTTTCTTTATCACTTTCAGTTTATCAACTGAATTGCTTGAGGACAAGCAAAGGTTTAAGCTTGGTGGAGTTGATACGTCTCCAATGTATCTACTTTTCCAAACACTTTTACCCTTGTTTTGGACTCTAACTTGCATGATTTGAATGAAACTAACCCGGACTGACGCTGTTCTCAGCAGAACTGCCATGATGTTGTTTCATGTGTAGAAAACAAAAGTTCTCGGAATGTCTTGAAAATCCTCGGAGGCACTTTTTGGAGAATATAAAAAATACTGGAGAAAGAATCAAGACCAGGGGGCCCACACCCTATCCACGAGGGTGGGGGGGCGCCCTCCCCCTGGGCGCGCCCCCTGTCTCGTGGGCCCCTGAGGCTCCGCCGACCTCAACTCCAACTCCATATATTCCGTCTCGTGGAGAAAAAAATCAGAGAGAAAGTTTCATCACGTTTTACGATACGGAGCCGCCGCCAAGCCCTAATCTCTCTCGGGAGGGCTGATCTGGAGTCCGTTTGGGGCTCCGGAGAGGGGGATTCGTCGCTGTCGTCATCATCAACCATCTTCCATCACCAATTTCATGATGCTCACCTCCGTGCGTGAGTAATTCCATCGTAGGCTTGCTGGACGGTGATGGGTTGGATGAGATTTACCATGTAATCAAGTTAGTTTTGTTAGGGTTTGATCCCTAGTATCCACTATGTTCTGAGATTGATGTTGCTATGACTTTGCTATGCTTAATGCTTGTCACTAGGGACCGAGTGCCATGATTTCAGATCTGAACCTATTATATTTTCATGAATATATGTGTGTTCTTGATCCTATCTTGCAAGTCTATAGTCACCTATTATGTGTTATGATCCGACAACCCTGAAGTGACAATAATCGGGATACTTCTCGGTGATGACCGTAGTTTGAGAAGTTCATGTATTCACTATGTGTTAATGCTTTGGTCCGGTTCTCTATTAAAAGGGGGCCTTAATATCCCTTAGTTTCCGCTAGGACCCCGCTGCCACGGGAGTGTAGGACAAAAGATGTCATGCAAGTTCTTTTCCATAAGCACGTATGACTATTTACGGAATACATGCCTACATTACATTGATGAACTGGAGCTAGTTCTGTGTCACCCTATGTTATAACTATTACATGATGAATTGCATCCGACATAATTATCCATCACTGATCCATTGCCTACGAGCTTTTCACATCTTGTGCTTCGCTTATTTACTTTCCCGTTGCTACTGTTACAATTACTACAAAACCCAAAAATGTTACTTTTGCTACTGTTACCTTTATTATCATATTACTTTGCTACTAAATACTTTGCTGCAGATACTAAGTTATCCAGGTGTGGTTGAATTGAAAACTCAATTGCTAATACTCAATAATATTTTGGCTCCCCTTGTGTCGAATCAATAAATTTGGGTTGATTACTTTACCCTCGAAAGCTGTTGCGATCCCCTACACTTGTGGGTTATCAGGATGCTATTTTTGTAGAGTCCGTTGGGTGGACTTGGAATTTGACTATTTCGTCCGCTGGTTTGAAATAGGTGGACTTGGATCGCTTATCGAGTATCACGTCGTCCCTATCCACTGTGGAGCATAATGCAGTTAATTCTTCGGCCGCGAGGGCTTTGGATAATGCCTCAAGGGCCAGGGCGGCGGTTTTATTTTTGGTGCAAAGTGCTATGTCCGGATCACTGGCTAGAGTAATGATTCCGTTGGGCCCGGGCTTCTTGAGCTTCATTTACCCATAATGGGGTATAGCTTGGAAGCTCGCGAATGCGTCCCGCCCTAAAAGGGCGTGGTATCCACTACTAAACGGGGCCACTTGGAATGTTATCTCTTCGGACCTGTAATTTTCTGGCGTGCCAAATACCACATCGAGTGTGTTTTTTCCTGCACATCGTGCCTCCCGACTCGGGATGATTTCTCGGAAGGTCGTGCTGCTTTGCTCAATGCGGCTTTTGTCTATTTCCATTTTGTTGAGAGTTCCTCGTAGATGAGGTTTAATCCGCTGCCGCCGTCCATGAGCACTTTAGTAAGCCGTAAGCCGTCCACAATTGGACTAAGGACCAAAGTGGCTGGTGCTCAGACTGTTCGGAATTGAGGTTCGTCACTGGCATTAAAGGTTATAGCTGTGTCGTTCCAGGGATTTATTGCTGCCACGTGGCAGACTTCGGCAAGGCCGTGGAGTGCTCTCTTGCGTCTGTTATTCAAGGCGAAAGTCTCGAAGACTGTCAACACTGTATTGTTTCTTTCTGCGGGATGATGCTCTACGGTATTGTTAATGAGGAGATCCTTGCCGCTCTTGGCCACCTGCCGAAGTATCCAACACGCTCTAAGGCTATGTGTTGGTATGGTACCCGGCGTGGTGTGAATTCTGCATGGCCTATTGAGCCATCCCTCCAATACGGTTCCACGCCCTGTAGTGGGCCTTGGTTTCTTCGTGATTGGATCGGGTTACTTACGAGAGTTCACCCTTTTCATTCGGACGAGGGCTTTAGTGAGAGCTAGAGGATCCCAGAATGTTGCCTGGGTTTTTCAGGTGCTTTTCATCGCACAATACTTTTGTACTATGGCCGCCAAGGCAAAGTGTGATATGTCACGGTGACTTATGGCATTAAGGATTCCCTTGTCCGTGCAATTTTTGCAAAAGAATGAGATTGCGTCTTCCTCGAGACAGTCCTTAACCTTGCTCATTACAAGGAGGAATCTGGCCCAAAAGTGATGTACTGTCTCTTGGGATTGTTGTCTGATGTGGGAAAGATTGCTTGTATCTGGATGGGTGGGTGGATTTGAGTCAGAACCCTGACCCAATCCGGGACCCAGAGGCTGAGGAGCTTCCGAACTTGGTAGTTCGGGTTCCAGGATGTTACCCAATTTTTCTGGCCCACTGTCCGATTCTAAATTCAGAATTTGTGTCATGTCCTCCTGCGAGCGGGTATCCGGCTCAAAGAGCTCGGGAATCCGGATATAGTTCGTCCTCAAAATAGAGGAAGAGTTGCTGCATTGCTCCTCCACCACCGCTATTTGATGGGTGATCGGCGGAGAGTTAATCTCTCTTTGATCGGGTTTAAGCCCAATCCGATCATAGTCCATAGTGACTCCCAAAGCGGTGATGCGATCCAGGAGCTCATTCAAAGACGAAAGTTCCATTGGATCCATCCGCTCGGCGTATTCCGAGCTGACGTGGAGGTTGTTTTTGATGACCTGAGAAGTCATCGTCGGCATGGCGGCCGAACGGGCGGTTATGACGAAGCCGCCTAGTCGGATGGTTTGGCCTAAGGCGAGGGCTCCCCCGGAGGCAATGTTGTCCTTGATAACAAGGCGAGCCATCAAACCTTTTTTCGACATCACAATGGAACTCTCAATGAAAGCACCAATGTCGGTGTCAAAATCGGCGGATCTTGGGTAGGGGGTCCCGAACTGTGCGTCTAAGGCTAATGGTAACAGGAGGCGGGGGACACGATGTTTACCTGGTTCGGACCTCTCTATGGAGGTAATACCCTACTTCCTGCTTGATTGATCTTGATGATAGGAGTATTACAAGAGTTGATCTACCATGAGATCGTAGAGGCTAAACCCTAGAAGCTAGCATATGATTATGATTGTCTATGTCCTACAGACTAAACCCTCTGGCTTATATAGACAGCGGAGGGGGCTAGGGTTACATCAGGTCGGTTACAGAGAAGGGAATCTACATATCCAAATTGCCAAGCTTGCCTTCCACGCAAAGGAGAGTCCCACCCGGACACGGGACGAAGTCTTCTATCTTGTATCTTCATAGTCCAACAGTCCGACATAAGCATATAGTCTGGCTGTTCGAGGACCCCTTAATCCAGGACTCCCTCACCTGCCCTCGCCCTGAGCCTGTGCAAGAGGAGACCTGGCTGGTTCATGGACCTCTAATGTGCGTGGGGGCGAATCCGAACTTGCTATTTTGGTCTTCTCACCACGAGCTTAGAGCATGCACAACCCGAACATGCTGATTTGGACCTCTAAATGCTCGCGGACAAATCCAAACGCATCCAGGGGCACTAAGCGTACACATCTTGAATTTTCCTTCGCACAACCAGACACCTTAATCAGCACCCCTCAAATCCATACAAAGAGTCTGCATCAGGACATACCATCGGACTATCAAAATTTGACATGTTCTACCTACATACTAGCTGTGAAGAAGATCACCCACGGCTGCCCTTGTCCTTCCCGGTGCCCTTGCCGTCCTTCTCACGAAAGTAGCGATCAAAAACACAATATGGATCAAGCTGGATCTGCTCATCGTCAGAGCTGTTCGATCCGCTGCTGTCCGCCTTCTCTTTGGGGGCAGTCCGCCATGGCACAGACCTCCCGACTCTGCTCTCGAGTGAGACCGCGCGTGTTCGTCCGCTGTCGTTTCTTTATGATGCGTACGCAGATGGCTTCCTCCTCTGCGGTAGCGCACGCTGCAACCATGTTGGCAGAGAGGCGGGCCTTGGCCACCCTCATCCTCTACTTCCCACGGCGGTCACACTGGTCCCGGTAGCTGTCATACCCCCCCCCCCCCAAGAGATGGGGAGCTAAGGGACTGCGATGATCCAACCCTGGAAGATCCAAGCCCGTTGCACTGGCAATGGATTCACGCATGGCGGGTCCCGCTGTCGGGCGGGCGCAGTCTTCGCGGGAGCGTCGGATGGCCATTGCCTCCTCCAACCCGCATGGGATGATACCCCAGTCGACGGACCCGAAGTGGTCGGAGTCAGATCCGCTTCTCCCCATGCCGGGGAAGGCCAGAGACTGTCGGGCCTGAGCTTGAGGGGCGGAGTGGAGTGGCTAGGGTTTGATCCGGGGAACAGAAGGGGACGAATATATGACACCCGGTCGTGCCCAGTTCACCTCATATCCGCCCCATGTTTGAGCTGCATATGAGGGATGCAGGTCAATCCAGGCATTTGAGACGGATTTGAGGCGCCCATGTTAGAGTTGTGTCGAATATTGTGTATACGGTAGGTTACAGTTGGACTCTGAATTGTATTGTGCTTAGATAGGATATGGAGTCGTGTCCTAATAGGACACTTGTATCCTAGGCCTCTCTTATATAGCGAGGGTAGACACAGATGTAACCTAGGCAAACATAATAGCACAGGAACACAGAGGAAGCTGGCGGCATGTGCCGGCGTCTCGGGCGATCGGGCGCGGTATTGTAGCGGGGTCATAAGAAGGAGCGCCCATAGTCAGGCCGTGGGGATGTGGCTATATCGGTGAATCTTGTTAACAAATCTCGGTGTCGTGCTCGTGTGATTACTTAGTCCTCGGATGATCGACGTTTTTTTAGAAAAGGAGGAATACCCCCGGCCTCTGCATCTGGACGATGCATACGGCCACTTTATTGATTATTAACACAAGACCTTACAAAGTCGTACAACAGTAAGACCAAAGCCACCATCTTCGCAACCTCTGTCGCTACTCCTATCTAACTGATGAAGGGGCAATGATGGTCTGGGCCTACTACCAAACAGACCTCACAGCCAAACCTAACATCTGAGACCTGAGGTCCCAACCAGGACTCCTTCTGGGTATGGGCACCCACCAGTCCGGCGTGCTCGTCAACCAGGCCCCCTGCCGGGTATGAGGCCGCCGCAACCACGTACCATCAATCCATCTTCAGAGCTGAACTGTTGCATGAACCGTGCCAGGCCTCACTGCCATCGACGCCAGACAGCGCCACCATCCTGCACTCGTCCATCATCACACGCCCACCGGCGAGACCCCCGCTGCTCCATGCCGCTGACACCCACCGTTGTCGACGTGCCAGATGCCACGCCGCTCCTCCTCTTGTCCCCTCCAGCCAACACTTGCTCCAAAACGATGCCCCCAGGAGGGAGAACGACATCGAAACGTCGCCATCATCCGATCCGGTAGATCCAGATCAAGGGTTTCCCCTGGAGCTTTTCGATCAGGTTGATGTGACCTGCAACCACGATGCCTCGAGAAGGGAACGACGTCCGAGATGCCGCCATCGTCCGCCATGACCGCAGTCAGACGCGATTTTCACCGGAGGCCACGGCGTCCCGATCTCGCGGTTGGCTGGAACTGAGCCCTCCGCCGAACCGGTGACGTTGCCGCCGATCCGATCCCACCGCCGTGCGACGCCCCGATGGAGAACCCGATCTAGATCGAAGACGACCTCGACCGAAACCCTGCCACCAGCACCGCCACACCGCGCCACCTACTCCTAGCCCAGTCGCCGCCGGATCCAGCCGTCCCCGCCTCCGGGAGACCAGCCGGACGAGGCGCCCCTTGTCCCCGATCTGACGGCCCGCGCCGCCGCCACGAGGGCCAGAGGAAGGAAGGACTGCCCCGCCGCCGCCCGCGCCGCGCGGGCTTCGCCCGGGGGGCGCACTTCGGCGGCGGCGAGGGGGAGGCGACGGCGGCGGCGGCCGATCGATCTCCCGAGGCGCACGCGCGGAGCGCGCCACGGGAGCGGGAGGTGCGGCGCGCGGAGCTTATGTTGTGTGTGTGTCACTCGGATGATCGACGTGGCCTTGAATTTATTCTAACAGTCCGTCAGAGTCGATTTTTTTAACCGGTCAGTAATCGTCCGGCGGTGGCTAAGCTGGCTCCACGACTCCCGGCAAGCAAATGCTACTTTTCAAGTCACCGGACACGCTTTGCATATGATATGGTCACCATTGAGCAACGCACCCAGTCCAGGCGTACACGTACAGTCGGACGCGCTCACGTGCGCACAGCGTACTGTTCATGACCGGCACCGTGCGCGGCCACGTACCGTTCGTGCGGTGTACGTGATTCTCGCGCCACGGAGACTGAGCCTTCAACTGAGCCGGCAATGCTATACGTACAAACGATTTACAGGCTTTTACAGGATGGTTAATCTTGATTGGTCAATAGGTGAGCAGAGCGGTCCATCCCCTGAAAATTAGGGGGAAAAAGGTTTATGATTGGTTGTTAGATGAAAGAAGCGTGTAAAAACGTGTATGTCTAGCATTTTTGCCTCGGCCACGTGCGTGGTGTTGACGCCGCATCGCTCGAATTGGAAACTGATTGGCTCCTCCGTACGCCGCGGGTGGCAAGTGGCGGCGCTGTGCGGACGCCGGGGCGCGCATCCACGTGAAGGCCCTCGTGCGACAGCTCCCTCCACGCATCGTAGGTGCAGGCCAGGAGCAGCACATTCAATAGTCCACGTCACGCCGGCAGGAGATAATACCGAACGTTAGGGCATCTTCAACGCCGACTTTCAAACCGTCCGTGTACGTCCAGACATGTATGAGGCATGTGGCGACGCTGGTGTTGCCGGTCTAGGCATGATGTGTCATCCAACACCGACTCTCAAATCGCCCGCATACGTTCGTGACATGTATGGGACAAGTGGCGACGCTGGCGTCGCCGGTTTAGAAGTGTTGTGTCATCCAACACAGTATCAGTCTGGTCTGAAGTTCGGACGTGCTTTTCCCCGTAAACCGGAGACAAACTAAGGTGGCTTTGCGGGTGTCTGGACGCTGCTGCGCCCTCGTTTGACTACCGGAGCCTAACCACCCCCTCCCTCGCCTGCGTGTGTTCCCACTCGGCGCCAGCTGCCTACATTTCTGTCGCTGTAGACGCTAGTTCAGAGCGGAAACGACCTCTCACTGGCGCCAGCATTGAAGTGTCACGCCAGTCGAGGGAGCCACCTACTATGCGTCCTCGGTGTTTGAGCCTATTCAATGCCGGAGCAACATTTGTTGTATGGGACGAGACTCGAGACGGATATCTACCACGCCCGCTCAATAACCGTTCATCTGTATGGCATCATTAAGCAAGCTCGCCGACGAGGAACCAACTTCGACACCGCGCATTGACGTACCCGGACGCTTGGCCTCGCCGAAACCCGCTATTTAAAGGCAGCCACACCTAGCTAACTCCACCCCACAATAAATCCTCCTTTGCTCCACATCCATCATGATCACGAGCGGGAACACTCTGGGAAAGTCTGTTGCCGGACATGAAGCATGAGTTGGCCGCCCTTACAGCAGCATGGCAGTCCCACCGCGCCAGGCGGATCGAGTAGGGCATGCCGGCCTGCTCGAGGTTTCCGACGACATGCCAGATCCCGGGTCGGTGCATGACCGCCTGACCATGCAGTAGGAGTATGCACACTACAACGCCATCATGACCGAGGAGGTGCAGCCTGCACCGGCTCCTATGTCGGTGTTCCAGCAGGCGCCGGAGGAGCAGAGGTACAACATGTTCCTCCTCGAGCAGCACCGGCTGGCAGATGGCAAAATCTACGGTAAGCGCACAAGCGAGGAGGCCGTGGCCGCCATGGTGGTGGTGAACCCGAACTTCGTTGCGGAGTAGTGCGCGTTCTACGAGGCGAGGCCGCCCGCGCCGCTCGCAATGAAGTTCCTTCGTAGTTGGACGCGGACGCGGCCGGCAGTTGCCCGTCCGATGCACCACCATCTAACTTTTGGGGGCTCATGTGGCTGGCGGACAGCAACAGACCGTCCACGTCCATCATCGACCCCACGTCCATCGGCGCCGGCAACAGACAAGTCGCAGACTCCTCCGAGAATGAGTAGGGCATGGGAGGAGGCAGGGCATTGTGTCTCAAATGGGTCAGTCCAATCTCCTTTGTTCTACTCTTACTCGCCGCAGACCGCGCCTTCACTTTACTGGTCTTGAATCCCGGCCGTTCATGAAGACGACAAATGGAGGACATGGTCGCCGATGCGGAACACAAAGGAAGTGGACGACAGTCGCCGATGATAGATCTAGGGTCGAACGCTATTTTTTGTTCTAAATGTTCGAAATGTAATGAAAATCTGCCGCGTTTGCATGAATCCGGTTTCATATGAAAATTCATCGTGTTTATCTGAATTTCGTCTGGTTGGTTGAAAAGTTGTTTGAAATGTATGCAGATAGTATTGGATGGCGGCCTTTGGCACCAGTGTCTGTGGACTGGGATGCCGGAGCCAATTTACAGATCAAAGTTGGAAACATCGCTATTGTTCGTGCAACGGCAACTGCGGTCCCCGCCGGTGCAGATATTTTGATTGGGTTAACGTACGGCTGCTGAGATTGCGTACGCCTGCTTGAGGAATGTGTGGCATTCTCGTACGTACGAGCATGAGCTGACCGGCGTTTGAGTTCGACAGGGTTCATTCAGATCTTTATATGGTGTCATGGTCTTTTTTTCCCCTATGACTAGTCAAGTGGCTATATTCTGTTCGATCGCATCACAATTCTCAAGTTGATTGATTTTGGGGGAGTTTCTCTTCTCCCTTCTGAGAAAGTTTTGAAAAATCCCAGTCCCTCCCAAATTCCTTATTTTCCTTTGGCTACCTTTTCATAATAAAATCCTTACTAGAGATGATCTTTTATGAGGCACCACGTTGATGATTTAACTTGTCTGTTTTGCGGTGAACTGGAACTGAGACACCACTTGCTTTTCTGTTGCATTGTTGCTAACGGAATCTTGAAATTTATATCCAAAGTGTTTGAATTTGTTCCACCGCAATCTATGTATGCCTTGTCCGAGCTTTGGTTTTGAATTGCTAGAGGGTTTGGTCTTGCACCGATTCGGGTGTTACTCCATGTTAGCACGGTCTACTCACCACATAAGCACTGCCATGCGATCCTTACACGTCTAATTCTCTGATCACATGAAAGGTAAAAAGGTAAGAGTTTTTTTTTTGAGGGATAAAAAAAGTAAGAGTTAATCAGACCATTAGTTAATTAAATCAATAATTCAGATCTATTATGTACTTTTACCTCTTATGTGAAAAGGGGAGGTAAGAAGGACCATGCTAAAATTTGCCTTATCTGATAAATGGCCTTAACCAATAGCTTTGGGTGGGGTATACCCCGGGCCTAGCCCGTGTTACCAAAAGTTGAGTTTTTGGGAAACCCATGTCCAAATAGTTGTGGTTCTGTGACATTCACTCATTTTATCCGGCTCATCATACAACCAAAAAAAATTTGTCACTATTTTCGCCTAAGTAACATGAATATCTTCTCTGTATGTATTAGTGGTCAAAGTGTATAGAAGTTTGAATATAGTATCTTTATGACTTCATCTATTTTCCTAGGAAGAATGGACTACTTAATTTTACCAATTATAAACCATGAGCTGGATACAAACAATTTGGGGATTATATAAGCATGAAATGAATTTTCTCTTGCTGTGACTTTAAGTCCTTCTCGAATTTTGAACCTAACTTTAACCTGAATTTGACTAATAAATTATGAGTTTGCACAAAAAAGCACAAACATAATGAAAGATTTCGTTGAAATTGTTCGTTTGAAAATTTCTGGAAAAGCTTTCAGTTAGTACAAGCGGTATCAAATCACAAAGAATAATTGACTTTTCTAATTCTGTATTTTAGGAATGCTATAAACTATATACTACGCCCATGAAAGGAAGATCAATGATTCATATAAAGTACTTAATGGAAAATTTCCAGAAGAAGCCCAACAAGAAACTAAGCATCTTGTTGTGGAGAAAAGGGTAACTTTTATGTTACTTCGAAAGTAGTTGCTTCAGCTTCAACCATATGAATTCTTGATATTCCCTTTTATTTCTCATCAAACAAATCACATCTTCTTCTGAAAATCCTAGCTACATGTTCTTAGCATGATTTTGGAGAATCTCCACGCTATCACTCAAACAATCATGAAACATACTCCCTCCATTCCTTTATATAAGGTGTATTTGTTTTTCTAAAAAGTCAAATGTGTACATGTTTGATCAAGTTTTTAGAAAAATATATCAATATCCATAATACCAAATTTTTATCATTTGATCCAGCATGAAAAGTAGTTTCATATTTTATCTGTTAGGTATTGCAGATGTTGATATTTTATTCTATAATCTTGGTCAAATATTCAAATGTTGACTTGCACAAAAATCGATACACCTTATATTAGGGAACGGTGGTAGTATGTCTAAACCTAATTATTTCACAAATCAAAGAAAAATGTTTCCAGAACAAGTAGGCACAATTTTCAGCTGTCTCAACAACATAATTGGATCAGAACAAAGATCTTATTAGAATCTTCTTTCAAATATGAATCTAATAAAAATTCAAAAAATAATACTCCCTAGAATCCATATTACTTGTTGCTGAGTTAGTACAAGTAGACTTTGTTGTTGGCTTAGTTATTCAAACTCCTAGCCCACTTTAAGCTCAAGATTTGAGTGAGACTAGTAAAGCCGGACGGAGGAAGCCATCGGTTAGTTACGTGGAATCTAAGAAGAGTTGAGGAGAATAATACTAATCTTCTCGAGCAGTTTGATTGCCTTGAAACTTGGAAGTAAGTACATACGGTGTACCGAGCAGGAAGAACAAATGTACGTTGCTGTCTCGAATACCGAAACATGAAGGAATTACACCAATACATAAGAAACAAGTCCCTATCGGTCTATGCATCGCTTTTCATCGCATCCTCTCAGTGCTCCCATCCGCCTATATAAACGCAGCACCCACACACCATCAGCAGCATCAGATTATAACACAACCAACCAGCAGCAGGTAGTGCAACACAAGACTGGCAAGATCGATCGACCGAAGGTAGCTAGCTAGTAAGGAAGAGCAGGAAGAAGAAGAAAGATGGCGGCAGGCGGCGTGTGGGTGTTCAAGAACGGGGTGATGGAGCTGGAGCAGGAGGCGGCGAGCCGGAAGGCGCTGGTGTACATGCCGGCGAACGAGACGATGCGGTCGCTGGAGGCGCTGGAGCGGCGGCTGGGGTCGCTGGGGTGGGAGCGCTACTACGAGGACCGCGCCATCGTGCAGCTCCACAAGCGCGGCGGCGTCGACCTCATCTCCATTCCCCGGGACTTCTCCAAGCTCCGCTCCACCCACATGTATGACGTCGTCGTCAAGAACCGCGACCACTTCAAGGTCGTCGACCTCTAGTTAGCCATCTTCATCGGTGATATTCTTCCTATTCGAGCCGGATAAGTTCCTGGCTCCGCGCCACAAATATATGTATAGACGTCATATACAAATAAGAACCTCTGCGTGTACGATTATGCATGTGTTGTACTGTCCCTGTGTGATGTAGTATGTAACTGTGTGCCTTTGTCAGAACCTGTGTGTACTTAACGGTGAAAAATATATGTATGCCAGTACCGGGGTTTAAAAACTCTGATTCTGAAACTTGACCCCGCTGAAATAAATTTTTTGATCGAAAGGGGTTCCCGGCTCATTTTATTGAATGAGGCAAACCAAAAACACACCATATCTGTTCACGGTATCGGGCTAGGCCACAGCAGCAGAGGCAGAAAAAGAACAAGCAAAGGGTCTATTTCTACCACAACAGATAGAAGGAAAACAGTATCATCAGATGGACAAAGAGAACGAAAAACGGCAGGTCTAGCCTATTATAAGTCATCAGTCAACGAGCAGCTGGAATGAGCTCTCAGGTAGGCTCCCCACTGCTCATTCACCTCGCTGACAACGGCCAATTATCTCCAGGCAATTCTCAGCAGCTCTCCTCTTCGACCATCTAGGAGCAGCAATCCCTCCATCATCAACACTGACTGGGAATCGGCGAACATGTTCTCATTGATGAAGTATCAAGCTTACTCTTCCCATGAGTGCCCCGACATCTTTCGAAACCAAGACCGGAAAACAAACATCGTTACGCATTGTCCACAAGCTCAACACGGTAGCAATGCAAGCCATATCAACTCCAGAGTTCTTATTATTTTTGTACCACAAAGTAGATATTTCAGTCATCGTTCTTGCTTCGGTAGACCCCCCCTTAAACACATCGACGGCTCAGATTATCCCATACCTCTTCATAATTAAGGATAAGATTGTCCTTTTCAAAAGTACGTTGTAAGACCTTGTATACAAATTGCACGGGCTGGCACATTAAACCACGTCCAATATAAGCAACGTAAAAATATTAAGAAAAAGGACCTCATGACGAATTGAACTCAAGACCTCACACCTAGGGCCATACGCTGCTAGCCAGTTAACCCTACAGCTGCTTGTATTATTTTGTAGTGCGAAATATTTAAGAAGACACAACAGTGTTCACATATAAGAAATATTTTCTGGGAAAAAAGTTCGAAACTCTAATTGAAAAAAATGTGAACAATTTTGAAATGCCGAATATTTGTTGAATTTATGAATGGAATTGACCTAACATTTTTTGAAATTTGAACAAAATTTTAAAACATGAACAATTTCCAAACATCTTTCAAAACATGAACAATTTTTAAAATTTGTTGTTTTATTTTTACGGTTATTGTTTGTCCTGCTTTCCTTCTATATTTTTTCTCTTTACTTTATTTTATTTTATTTATTAAAATTCATGAACTATTTTTAAATCATGTACCTTTTCTGGAATCTGTGAACTTTTCAAATTTGTGAATATTTTCTTGAATTTACAAACTTTGTTTTCAAATCCATGAACTCTTTTGCAAGCAGTGGGCATTCCCATGGATCCATGTCATATTTGAACGATTTCCGACACAGTATGCAAGTTGCGACACCCATGGATCCATGTCATATTTTATCGAGAAATCTCCAGAAAATGCAAAATTTGTCGAAAACATAAACAACTTGAGGGGCCTTTAATTGGTCATATAAAAGCATCCAAATGCCATAATTATTTGTTGGGCTTGCCTACATGTTTAATTGTGTTAAGCTAGCATGATAAAAGAAACATGTACTAACACCTACCACCGGTCATTTTTTTTTCATTGGTTTTGATATAGCTTACCGCTCATGCCAAGTGGTCACCTACCACCGGTCACTGTAACATGAGAAAGCAATTTGTCATTATCCTGTGGTGAATGCATGGCCAATTTGATTGTTCGGAAGCAAAATATGAGTACTAGTAGTTTAGCTCCGTTGTATAGCTGCTGTAGCAAAACGCAAATGTATTGTAGCGCAGCCCCAACATGCCCGCGGTTGTGGTACTATAAAACCCCTACACGTGAGCGAGGCGACTAGGGAGGCGATCCTTTTCCACCGATCTCCACCGGCGAGGGCGCTGGCCCCCTCTCTCTCCAGCTGCTGCTCCGGCAGCAGGAGGGAAGGGGGGACCCCGTCTCTCCGCTCTGTAGTTAGGGTTTGGATTTGCAGGTCGTGGTGCGCCGTTGGAGTGGTGGGAGCGGCGTTCAGACGAATAAATCTGCCTCAACTTCACTCCCACACCGGCGGTGTCCTTCATGGCGGCGTCTCGAAGTTCGTGGCATCGTGTGTTTGTCGATCCTTCAGATCGGCGATGTTAGGGTTCATGGATGGTGTCGGCGAGGCGGCGGCGGCGACTCCATCAGGTGTGTCTCTCCTTCTGCTATGTCCCCGTTACTGCGGCGTTATCTCCGACGTCATGGTGGAGCAGGGAGGTTTTGTCGTCCAGGAGTACGCGCAGACGCTTGTCTACGTAAGTGACAGCTGGAAGATGGTGCATCTTGTGCTGGGTTTGTGGTTGGAGGCTGACAGTTCTGGTTTCCTCCTCCGACGTCGTAGTCGTGCAGGGGTGTCAGTTCTGGAGTTCGATGGCGTGTCCGGGACACGATGCCCCGGTCTGATTTTTTCAACGACAATGGTTTTGCTTCAGGCAAACTATTTTGGAGGTCCGTAAAGCTGCAGATCAGCTATGGAGCTGCGTCGAGCTCGGGTGAAGAGGTGATCTGTCTCCTTTTCCTTAGTGAAGAGGGCCAGACGCTGGTTTTTTGCATAGGATTATCATATCTATTCAGTCCTGTAATATCTATATTTACGTGGCTTGTAACTGAATCTTTATGTTATTAATGAGACACGTATTACTATGAAAACAAAACCTACACGTGCAGCAGTCACGGGACAAGCACTACTTGGTCAATCGCGCAGTAGCCGCACTGGATGGACGGCGTGCTGCGTCCCTAATTTGATTTTTTCTAAAAAAGAAAAGTAAACTGACAAGATGGGCAATAATAAGAGTAGTAAAAAAAATAACAACACACAGCAAGTGGATTGTCTCGTTTGGTTATGATGAGTGAAAGAAAACTAAGAGGTTGGTAGATCGAATCCTGCCTCTCACAACAATTTTTTGACGCTTAAAAAAAGAGGAAGAATAATGGGCCAGGCCCAGGACGGAGGTGTGTAAAGGGGTGGCCGGTCTGCTATGTACCTCTTGTACGTATCACGTCCCGTATACATATACCTTATGATCAAATGACAATACTGCCCTTATACATTTTGTGAGGGGGGTCTACCGAAGCAAAGCTCGTGGGATGATGCGGCTTATTGTCCTCTACGGAGCTCAAAATGCGCATAACTGCTCCCCTTCAGTTTTGGCCTCTCTTTCTAGCGTCGTGGTTTTGATGGCTATTCTGCTCCTTGTCGACACTAGGGCACAATCAGCTGGAAAGCCAACATGCTTCGCAAGGACATCGCTCCCAATAGCGTATGTCAATACTGTGATCATGTGTGAGAGGAGCAACCACATCATCCTCTACTCACCCAATACCTCCTTCTCTCTTTCTTTTTTTCCAATACCTCCTTCTCGACGGCACTACTTGGCAAATGTGATGCTTACCATTCTTTGAAAGATCTAGAATACCCGAAACACAAGGTTTTTAAGACATCGACACTCGTGGCTCACTGACCATCAAGAATATCACACATCTCTGACTCACACTTTATGGACTCATCTCTCAACGGACCCTTTATAACATTCTGGACGTACCCCCTAGCCTGGAGCATCATACTTCTAACTGCAAAGGAACAGCCCACCACCACATCTCAAAGAAAAATTTGCAACAACAGTGCAAGAAAAAGATGAGAAATGCTCTCGTCAGAACCGGACAAACACACCCACATAAATTCCTTAGGGCCAACCCAGCCCGAGCTCTATGGAGAAGGTTATTTCAGCTGGCAACGTCACACTGCATCCAATTGGCAAGTACGGCTTAATTTGAGCTTTTTCTGCCCTTATAGAGAATATTTGGCGGATAAGGAGTGATACCCAAGACCTTTATAGGCATCTGCCTTGGCCAACGAAAAGTCTAGATATACACAAGTGCATGCACGTATGCATGCAGGCTGGCCACGTACAGTGACTTGTAGCCACAGTAACTAATACAGCCAAATCGATTGATCGAGTGAACCAACCTGTGGTTGAGTTGGTTAGGTGGATAGTGGTATCCCCAACCCACCAGGGTTCAAATCCTGGTGCTCGCATTATTCCTGGATTTATTTTAGGATTTCCGGCGATGCGCTTTTAGTGGGAGGAGACGTTCCCGTCGATGACGAGGCACCTACAGTGGCTTCGTAAATCTCAAGTTGATATGCCGGCTCAGTCTCTCGGAGGTGTTCATAGGGGTAGGGTGTGCGTGTGTGCGTTCATAGGGGTGAGTGTTTGCGCGTGTATATGAGCACTTGTGTCTGTACTGATGCTACAAAAAAAATCGATTGATCTATCTCGCAAGTAACGCGCACACACACAGCTTTAATATTCTTTCATTCATTTTATTCCACGGAAAAGGAAGCTAGATACATCATACTTTTTGAAAGCTATATTTTCATATTCTTACAATCATATAGACATAGTATATATCTCCACGAACCGTAGGTACGTGTACACAGTTACATCACACAAACACGTCAACACACACCGCGTTTATTTGTACTACCCCCGCCTCTAACGTCTTATATTTTGAGACGGAGGTAATAATATGTATGTATGGATATATACCTAGTTGAGTTGGGGAAGTTTAGGCGCGCATATGCATGTCTAGAGGTCGACGACCTTGAAGTGGTCGCGGTTCTTGACGACGACGTCGTACATGTGGGTGGAGCGGAGCCTAGAGAAGTCCCTGGGAAGGGAGATGAGGTCGACGCCGCCGCGCTTGTGGAGCTGCACGATGGCGCGGTCCTCGTAGTAGCGCTCCCACCCCAGCGACCCCAGCCGCCGCTCCAGCGCCTCCAGCGACCGCATCGTCTCGTTCGCCGGCACGTACACCAGCGACTTCCTGCTCGTGGCCTCCTGCTCCAGCTCCATCACCCCATTCTTGAACACCCACACGCCCCCCGCCGCCATCTTTCTTCTTCCTCTTAGTCTTCCTTACTACTCGGTGGATCGATCGATCTTTACTAGTGTTGCGCACTTGCGCTGTTTGCTGCTGGCTGGTTATCTGATGCTGCTGATGGTGTCCGGGTGATGTGCTTATATAGGCGCATGGAAGCCGGTGTGGCACGTACGTCATCTGGCAATCACTGCCTGTTCTAGAGTGCAGTAAGAAGATGCGCTCGCATAGATCGACAGGGACGTGTGTTTCGTATATATTCGTGTAATTCTTTTCGGTTATGTGTATACGTATGTTTCACCTATTCGACAGCAACGTACATTTGTTCTTCAGGCTCGGTACATCGTATTTACTTTCCAGGCAGGCATCAATCTGCTAGGGCAAGTGGGCCGGCACTCTCGAAGTCTCCAGCTACTAACAATAATTATTACTGTATCAGGTTCGTATAGTATATTCGGTCTCTGCAATAACATGATACTAGAAGAACGCCCGTTCGTTGCAACGGGGTCACATTAACTTTAAGAGTTCAATACTAATATTCTCATACATATCAAGTGACATTGACGACCTATTTTACCATCAAATCCTCACACACACCCTCTCTGCCTCCCTTTTCCTCACTCTCTCTCCCCCCTCTCTCTAACACACACACACACATATTCATATTATTGGGTACGGGACCATAATCAATCTATTTCACACACACGCTAGTGCATAACAATATGGATTATGTGTATTATATTTGCCACCACAACTGAGGGAATTAATTTCATGTAAATCGGCTAGCCACATCTCCAAGAATATGCGAAGGATGTGGCCCGCTTCCAAGTGCGTCTGCGCGCCGGCCACCCACGTCGGGTCCTTCAAGTGCCGCTTCCACCGCACCAACTCCCAGGGCCAGGGAAGCCGCCCTTCTTCGCCCCCTTCACCGGCCGCGGCCAACGCGGTGCCGCGGCACCCGGCCTCGCCGTTCTCGTCCTCCGGCACCGTCACGACCCAGTGACGTAGCCCAAGCATGGGCCTCGAGAATCAAGAACGCTCGACAACGGAGAGGGAAGGAAAGATCATATACATGTCATAAGAAAGGGAGTTTATTTACCGCTCCCTCGATGTATTGTTTCCTTTGTTTGGAGATTGATTACCATCCATGAGTTAAGGTAAGGTTAATGTGATTGAGCGATTTTGTCTGAAAATCAATTATTTGTTTTCTAATTAATGTGATTGAGCGATTTAAGGTAAGGTTAATTAATTTAGATTTGACCTTTAGAGATTGTTCATGATTGATTCTACATTACTAAATAACTTGCGCCAGTATGGAAAGTTCTGATCTGTTCAGATTTCTTTCGTTGTGTGAGAGGGTGACGCGAAAATAAACCGATGAAGTGGGGGGAGGGGACGAAAAAAATCTACGAAAAAACCCAGCGAAGGTGGGAGGAGGTACCAAAAAAAACCATGCGAGGTGGGACGAAAAAAAACCTCCCATACTTCATGCAGGAAGAGCACACATTCATAAGCTAACGGCTTCACAATGTGTTCTTGCTGATAGTAATTGAACCAAATGAAACGATGGACAAGCTGATTGATTAAGGAACTCTAGGTAATACTTCATGCGGCATTGGCTCAAAAAGTTAATTTGTAAGTAACAAAAAAAGGCCTAGAAGAATAGTTCTACCTAAATAAAGTTCACTGCTGCACATGAGCAGATCCACACGAAGCAGAGGGGAGGTGGAGCAGGCCGGTAACCAGGGGAAGGAGCAGAGTGGGAGAAGATTTACACCGCCATCTCCACTGGATGTGGTGTCTCCGCCGCATCTGTGGAGGCGCCGCGGCTCCGCCTCGGATGGTGCTCGTGGCTATGGTGAAGAGGAGGGGCGACGCATGGGCGAAGAGGCAGGCGGTACTCGTGGCCAAAATAGTGGGTCGTTCGAGCTGCGGGAGGGAGGAGGGATCGCCGGGAGGCGGCGAGATCGGTGGGCGGCGGCGGCGTCGTCCAGGTAGGGAAGTCGAGGTGGGCGCTGTGTTTTTAGGGGAATTGCTTGTGAAAATAACGTGCCACAACGATGTAGTGAGCGGATCCCCTTAAAAAAGACGTAGCGAGTGGATTCCCTTAAAACTGGTAGGAATGGACACGATTGATGACGTTGATAAATAGTGGTGAATGTTGGCCTAATTTACTATCATCATGCATGGAAACGAATCATCAAGAAAAAGAATACTTCCTATTACTACGCTCATAGGTAGCTTCCTAATCTCTGCTACCAAACAGTTTCTGCCCAAACAAAAAAGGAAAGTTATGGACCTGATTCGAAAGGAAACAAACGTTATGAAGATTAACTAATTTAGATTTGATCTTTAGAGATTGATTGTGATTGATTCTTTTACATAAAGACATTACTAAATAATTTGTGTTAGTATGGAAAGTTCTGATCCGTTCAGTTTTTTTCGATGTGTGAGAGGGTGAAGCAAAAATAAATCGATGAAGTGGGGGCAGGGGACGAAAAAAAATCTACGAAAAAAACCAGCGAAGGTGGGAGGAGGTATCAAAAAAAACCATGATAGATGGGACGAAAAAAACCTGAAAGCGAGACTACCAACTGCTCCATTAGAAGTAGAGATATCAAGGCACTGAGGATGTCACAAACAAATTATAAAATAGAAAAAAAAACCGAACCAATCAGTTGCAATTGGCGACCTGCATCGGGACTAACCATTTCTCGCCAACACAAGCACTGCGAGAAAAGTTCTCCAAAAGCAATACGTCAAGGAAAGTAAAACGACATAAACACCGCTGACGTGGCATGCTGCTAATGCCCGTTTTTCGTTGTGCAATTGTTGCATGCCGTATAGCCCAACATGAACTCCATTAAATGATCATAAGCCAAAGATCCTCAAAAGAATCGAGTTTAGCCACTCTACCCCTATAAGTTTTCCTAAGCCCGGTACCGCCGTGTTTTCTTACTCGGTACTACCGAGCCTCTCTGAGTGAGCTAACCCTGCCCTAGTAAAGTTGATTTTTCACATATCAGAACCGCCACTCATTTTGTTTCGATACTACTGAGCCAAATTCAATTCTTTGAAAACATTCTCTATTAGCCTCGCCACTTCCAAGCATAATATTTCACACAACACTATTGAACAACTTTGAGTTTGCTTCTTTTTTTTTTGACGAAAATGCTGCTGTGCAGCTTTTCATTGAATATGAGAGAGGGAAGACAACGTATGTTAGTTACAAAATTTGCACGAAATGTGCATCACCGCATACCGTATCCTAATGTCTAGTCTGGTTCTAGAGGTCTATGCAGCAGGTTGTTGATCTTGTTACGGCCGGCTATCGTCCAAGTGTCGATGTCTTCAATCAGGCGGTGGAAGACCTGCATCCCCGTCGAGAACTTGTTATCAAAGATCCGCGCATTTCGCTCTTTCCATGCCGCCCACCAGACCAACTGCACCAGCGAGCTCCATCCACGTCTATGGTCCCTCGGTACCCTGGACCTGTATCCTAAAATCTAGTTTGCTTCTAAATCTGGTCACAATATAGGGATGTTACTCCCGAGCAATTCTACTCGGTACATCCAAGATGTGACTTTGAAATTTCTGTACAAGTTCCATTTGAGAATTTCTCTGCCTAATACGGTACTACCAAGACGTTGGTTTTACCTGCTATTTTCGAGCCAGTTGCCTACTCACAGAAAAGAGCCACCTTTTTGCTTCCTAGAATCACCACTTTTATTTACCTCGACATTTTCGAGTACTATGTTGTTTTCTTTGGCTCTCGGGACATGCTTTGGTTGTTCAAATTTTAAACATGGTTGGAAACTAGCAACCTTTTCACTAGGTCAAATTTCTTCTGGTACTCCCAAGCTAGTTACATTTTCATTGTAACGGATCAGATTTCTGTTGATCTCTATATATAGACTTGGATACGCCTTCATTGCAGCAAGCTTTTTGATCCATTCCACTCCATTCTAATAGCCATGAGGTCAAGTCTTATACAGAAGGCCCTCTAAAAATATTTAAACATACTTTTGAGGCAAAATTCAATAGGAGTTTGTGCATCATATTGTATATCACTAGTACAAGATCGGCCTTTGGAGGCGGTTTTCGTACATGGGCCAACTGTTGTTCCTGGTTCCGCCTCAAAGCCAATGTCAATATTTGAATCAGCGCATGCTAATAATCCAACGCAAGCGGTTCATGTTGACAAACCGCCTCCAATAAGATCTTTAGGAGCTGTGACTCTATTTTGTAATCAACCCTGGCACTAAAATTCACATAGAACTACTTTTAACTCCTAGCATACTATTCCACAAAACATCACATGAGTTCACATACAGTACCACTTAAACTATGAAACAAGTGCCATGTAACAGAAAACAAAGTTAAACATTGAAGGAAATATGCCATAGAGGCAATAATAAAGTTGTTATTTTATATTTCCTTGTTCGTGATGAATGTTTATTATTCATGCTAGAATTGTGTTAATCGGAAACTTGATACATATGTGGATACATAGACAAAACACCGTGTCCCTAGTATGCCTCTACTTGACTAGCTCGTTAATCAAAGATGGTTAAGTTTCCTAGCCATAGACTCATTTGATGAACGGGATCACATCATTAGGAGAATGATGTGATGGACAATACCCATTCATTAGCTTAGCATTATGATCGTTCAGTTTTATTGCTACTGCTTTCTTCATGTCAAATACATATTCCTCCGACTATGAGCTTATGCAACTCCCGGATACCGGGGGAATTCCTTGTGTGCTATCAAACATCACAACATAACTGGGTGATTATAAAGATGCTCTACAGGTATCTCTGAAGGTGTTTGTTGGGTTGGCATAGATCGAGATTAGGATTTGTCACTCCGAGTATCGGAGAGGTATCTCTGGGCCCTCTCGGTAATGCACATCATAAGAAGCCTTGCAAGCAACGTGACTAATGAGTTAGTTGCGGGATGATGCATTACGGAACGAGTAAAGAGACTTGCCGGTAATGAGATTGAACTAGGTATGAAGATACCGACGATCGAATCTCGGGCAAGTAACATACCGATGAAAAAGGGAATAATGTATGTTGTCATAACGGTTCGACCGATAAAGATCTTCGTAGAATATGTGGGAGCCAATATGAGCATCCAGGTTCCACTATTGGTTATTGACCGGAGAGGTGTCTCAGTCATGTCTACATAGTTCTCAAACCCGTAGGGTCCGCATGCTTAACGTTTGATGACGATTTATATTATATGAGTTATGTGATTTGGTGACTGGATGTTGTTCGGAGTCCCGAATAAGATCACGAGCATGACGAGGAGTCTCAAAATGGTCGAGAGGTAAATATTCATGTATAGGACGATAGTATTCGGACACCGGAAGTGTTCCAGGGGTACCGGGTACATATCGGGTCATCGGAAGGGGTTCCGGGCAACCCCCGGCAAACTACACGGGCCTAATGGGCCAAGAGGGGGGGAAGACCAGCCCCTAAGGGGCTGGTGCACCCCCATGTAGGCCGAATTGGGGGGATAGGAAAGGGGGGAAGAGAGAAGGAAGGGGAGGGATTTGGCCTCCCCCTTCCTTCCCTCCACCTCCTCCTTCCTTCCCCCTTCGACACTTATGGAGGGGGGCGACTTGTGGGAGGCGCCCAAGTAGGATTGCTCCTACTTGGGCCACCCCTTGCTGCCCCTCTCCCTCTCCCACCTATATATATGTGGGGGCACTGCTAGAACACACATCATTGATTCCTAGCCGTGTGCGGCGCCCCCTCCACGGTTTACGCCTCTGGTCATATTCACATAGTGCTTAGGCGAAGCCCTGTGCGGATCACTTCACCATCACCATCACCACGCCGTCATGCTGACGCAACTCTCCCTCGACACTTTGCTAGATCAAGAGTTCGAGGGACGTCATCGAGCTGAATGTGTGTAGAACTCGGAGGTGTCGTACGTTCGGTGCTTGATCGGTCAGAACGAGAAGAAGTTTGACTACATCAACCACGTTAACAAACCCTTCCGCTTTCGGTCTACGAGGGTACGTGGACACACTCTCCCCCTCTCGTTGTTATGCATCTCCTAGATAGATCTTGCATGAGCGTAGGAATTTTTTTGAAATTGCATGCTACGTTTCCCAACAAACATAGTCTTAACCATCACACAAATTCAAGCACTCAAACATAGACGTATGGTTCATGCAGTAGCAATGGCACCGCTGACTCCCACATCTCCAACACCGGAAGCACCACCGGTCCAACACCTCCTTCGGCGGCAAAATCACCACCATCCTCGTGAGGAGGAGGCATGATCTCAGTTGGCATTAGGGCATACAATTCTGGAACACGGGAAGTGTGCTCTGAAACCTTGGTTGCCACTATAATTGCTGGTGGTTGAGTGACCAAGCCTTGCTTCACGTTGATCCATGAAGACGAAAACAGAGGACACACACTTGAATTTGACAAGAACTATATTCTTGACATAATGATCAGAAACCTTGAAGTCCCAGTGACCTAGAAGGTGATGGAGAGCATAGGCAATAGTGCAGGAAGTTGAAATAATGGTGCTTCTAACCTTGAATATGACAACATTGTCGACAACACCATATTCCACATCCAGTTGAAGCCTTGTGGCATAAGCTATATCCACGACCTCAGGAGGACGATCATATAACCGAAAAAGGTAAGTAAATAACATTTTAAATTAGATAAACTAGATGATACCCCTCAAGTTATTGTAGGGTCAGTTATTATATATTTCAATATAATAGAAGCAGTGTGGATCAACTATTATAGTATATAGAAAACTAAGAGCATCAAATAAAACTCAACAAATTGAGTACATAATGCAAGCACAAGAAGGAGACCGAAAGAAACATGATAGTTAAACGAATGTATGAATCTTACAATAGTACAAACTAGCACAAAAGATGAACAAGCTAGCACAAGATGTCCTACTAGTATGATTTTCCTCTAGTTTTCCACAAAATCAAAAAGGCCTTATATAGTACAAATTAGCACAGAAGTTGAACAGGACTTCAAATAAAACTCAACACATTGAGTACATAATGCAAGCACAAGAAGGAAACCAAAAATAGTGATCTAAACGCTCTCATATTTCTTTACCGGGGGAGTACAAACTAGCACGAAAAATTCCTACTAGTATGATTTTCCTCTGCTTTTTCACTAAACCAATAAGGCCATATACAGTACAAACTAGCAGAGAAGATGAACAAAACATTAAATAAAACTCAACATGTTGGATGCGGAATGCAAGCATAGAAGGAGATCAAAAGATAGATGATAGTTGAACTAATGTATGGATCGTACATTTAGTACAAACTAGCACCAAAGATGAACAAACTAGCACACACATTTCCTAGTAATATGATTTTCTCTCTCTACTTTTTCACTGAATCAAAAAGGCCCTAATGCCCTATATAGTACAAACTACCATAAAAGATGAACAAAAATACCTTATCCTTTCCGGTGTCAGCGGGTATTGTTGGGATCCATGCTTTCGGAATGTGAAACACGAAGATTTTATGGACATGTTTACTTCAAACAAAAAAGAAACAATAAAGAAACGAACATAATTCAAGTGGTGAAAATTGATTAGCGGTTATAATAAAAAAGAATGCACAGTGATATAATCAATCAATTATCAAAGAACCCTACATCGGAAGCTCTCTCATGGACTACTCTGAAGAAAAGAGACAGAAAGAGAACGAAGAATATGAATGGGACAAGATAGGAGCAGAAAAGAGGATAAGAGAGGGAAATGAATTGCGGGTTGTGGGAGGAATTGGGAAGATAAGGCGCATGTTGCAAAAAAAATCTCGACCTCGCGCATGGTCCACTTCCCCCTCTACCTCACCCCGGACCCCACCACTTCCCAATGGGGTTACCCCCCTCCCCAATCATAGACTCCTCAGCTTCCGGCCACCACTCACCGCTCCATTTGAAATATGGGGAAATGAGTGAAGCGTTTGAGATACCCTAACATTGGTATTTTAGAGCGAGGTTGAGGCACGAGGTGCAGCAATGCACCACGATGAAACGCCACAATGCACAGTGATGGACCATGGCAACCAAGTAGGTCGCACGCTGCACCACGGCCACACGCCAGTGACCAAGAGGCTTGGTGGTGCCAAATCTAGTGTGAATCTATAGGAATAGGAACGGGGGCATGGTTGAATAGATAGGAGATGGAAGCGGGGAGGAGGTTCTAGAAATGAAACCTCCTAGAGTTATTAAGTCCAACCTACAAGCGATTTTAACTGGCCAACCGCCTCCAAAAACTAGTACAGACGGTTCCAAATTTACAACCACCTCCAGAACAAAAATAATTGCCTTCGTGGATTTATTACAGGCGGGTTTGACCAGCTTGTTTGCAACCACTATTGTGGCACGTTGTAATGCCCATTTTTCCACTTGTGTATATTCTTAAATATTTTCTCCACTATGAATCAGATCTACTCTCCATGTCCACACACTCACAAGAGAAGAAGGAATTATATGGAGGAAGTTACAACTACGCACCACGCCCTCTTCATGTGCAGCTCAGACAAGTCCAAATGGACAACCTTCCATGATTATTATGTAAGATATAACAAAGATTCCCACGTAGCAAAAGTAAATACACCTTGAAGCAAATGCAACCATATCTCGGAGACAACTTCTCGTAGATTGTTGCATACTAGTTTAACACCAATTATTAAATTTTAGATCACAATCATACTTACAATTATTACTTCTATTTTATTTTAGACCACTCTTATACTTATTTATACTTATTTATTCTATTACATTTTTTGTGTACTAATTCGCTGATATCCCACAAGTATAGGAAATCTATCATGACATTTTTGATAATTAAGCGTGTCGAACCTCATGAGGAGCAGAAAGAACTGGTTTGTGAAAACTAGCAAAATATCACTGTAAAAGTTGCAAAGACTGTTTGAGGGATTGTTTGAAAGCGATAGTAAATGCAAGTAAATAGTAACAAGAGTTGCATAGGTGTAGCAAGTGGCTCAATCCTTAATTGTGCTAAGGACAAGCCGGTTGTATTACTCATACGGACCAAGGCGTTCTCGAGGACACACAGGAATTTCATGTAGTTACTTTCATCAAGATTCATTGAGTTATTGTCCATTGTTTTGATAGATATTGTGTAGGTGAAACTTATAATAAGGTGTTGTTCTTACTTGAACAAGCAACCTACTTATGATTATACCTGTATTGAAGCATCCATAAATACAAGAGAGTAATTAAGATAGCAATATAACCATAGAAATAAATTATAGGGTTTCATAACCCCTCATGCAATAGTAGTTCATAAACTTGGGGTAAATATCTGCCACTTTGGTCACACAACCATAAACAAACTAATCACGTGATGCTCTTATCTAGACCCTTAAAGTTCAAGTGTTATGTATTCAACGCTCACACAACACCACTAGAGAATTACATCAGAACGCAATATCAAAACATTGAACTAAATTCAACTTGACAAGATTAATAGTAACAAGATTTATCTCATGTCCTCAAGAACATAACGAACTACTCACAACACATCATATGGACCATTATTAGTGCAGATGAATATATGATTAACAATCTCAACATATGAATCTTTCATCGATAAAGCTTCTAAGCATCAATTACAAGTAGCAATCAATACTAGAAACCACTCTCAACAAGCAATCTGCAAAGGAAGTTCATAGAACAAAGAGATGGGATGAAAGGGGTTGATGGAGATGCCGATGCTGATAAAGATGGCGATCCCAATGATGATCGGAGTGTTGGCAATGATGATGGCTTTGAATTCCCCCTCCTAGAGGGATGGATCTATGACAGAATCAGCTTGTCGGAGGGCAAAAGTGCTCCGCCATGGTTCCGCCTCGTAGTAGTGTGACACCCCAAAATTTTAACCTTGTTTTATTAATTAAATTTTTTCCTAGAAACTAAAACTTTATTTTTTTGTATTTGCTTCCGATTTCAGTACCACTCTTTTCTTTATTATTATGGAGTTTTACCCCAAGTGAAATCCTTTCAATCATTGTTGGACTTATTTTTCCCTCTCAAATAAAACAATTCTTATCAGTGGGATTATTTGCATAATTATTTTCCCTGATGCCTTATTTCTGTAAAAATGTTTTTTTTCTAAGCTTCAAGGCCTCTTTTACACTGCAACACTTTGATAAATTCATTTAAAAATTCCACCAAAATTTGGAGATGTCATGTAATGTTTTTAAAACACTTTTATGCAAAAATATATTTCATTACTTGGATATTTTTGAATTCTACACCAAGTTTTCAAATCTAGTCCAGAGGACAGTTTTGCACTACAACCTATTTAAATATTTCTTTAAAACTTCTACCAAAATTTTGGGATGTCAACAGGAGTATATTAGTTAACTCTTTGCAAAAACCTAGTGATGTTCTTTGGAAAAATTGAGTGAACCATCCTCATCTTCATTCTGGTCCAACTGGATGGATTGTACTACAGCTATATTATAACTTGCTCCTTTTGTTGTGATTATTTTTCCCACTTGTAGCCCTCCCTGCTAGAACCTTAAGTCCAAGAGGTTGGACTCATTGGAGCAATTCTAGTACATGCAATCATGCCCTGTTCTTTCTGTCCAGAACTGAAGTTTTGCAAAACTTGCTCTGGCAAGTTTCTTCTTTTGGCAAACTAACCTCACCACCCTCTCTTGCATCTAAAGAGACCCCACTTTGGAAGATTTGACCACTCCAAGAAAAGCCTAGGTGCCTGTGGCATTTTGTCAAACACCTGGAGTGCATGGACAGTATTGGCATGAGTGTTTGTTTGCATTGTGAACTTGGCCACCTGACCTAACCACCATGTCCATTTACCTTCTGACTAACCCTAACCTAGCCTTGTTTCTTGCCAGCCTCACCCGCGACCTCTAGCATGCACTGGCATTTTGTCGAACACATCCCGGGCGTGCTTTGGGCGCGCCCAGAGCGTGCGTTTGGCACGCACGTGCGCCCGAGCCGCCGCGTCGCGCCCGCTTCACGCCACCGACCCCTGCTCACCTGCGGAGCCCAACTTGGCCTCATCCACTCACCAGAAACCCCCAAACCGCCCTGGCACTCTACAACACCGCCGTTAGGGCACTCTTGGCGGCACGCCGGCGTCCGCAGTGCGCCTCTGCCCCGGTCGGCGCCGCCCGAGCCACCCCGGCTCGCCACCTGCCCCTGGGAGCCGCGCAAGCTTATCCCCTCGCTCGTCGGCTAGCTCTCGTCGCCTCCACGTCGCCTTACAAGCTACAGAACGTTGGTTCGCCGGCGACCTTATCCTCGGCCGCGGAACCGCCATGGCCACGCTATATAAGAAGCACCCGAGCTCGTCCAGGCCTCACTCAGCCTCTCTCACTCCCTCACCGACCCACCCATAGCAGTAGGAAGACCAGGGAGTTGTCTTCTTCCTCTCCGGCAACTCCTGCCGCCGCCACAGCCCCGGCCATTCCGGCGCCACCAGGACCTCCCCCTCTCCACTCTCTCCACCAGAAGCTCTCTCTTCCTCCCGTGAACCCTTCCCCCCTGCTCGATTTTGATCGAGAACCACCGCAGCCCCAAAACCACTTTGCTCCTAAAGTCTCCTCTGCCGTGAAACTCACCGTCGGCGACTCCCTCCACCCCCGCCGACCCAACGACCACCGGGAGGACCGCCCCGGTCTTGCGGATCCATCCCGACCCTCTAGAGCCCGCGGGGAGCAGCCATTCGCCGGCGTTGATTGTCGTCGCCTCGCCTATGTTCGGGCAGAGGAAGAGGAGGGAGAGATGGACTGGTCAAACCTGACCAGTGAGCCCCCTGGACCCACTGTAAGTGACCCCGCCCCAGTCCACGTGGGTTAAGAGAAGACGTAAATCTCAAAGTACGTCTTCGACGTGTACCAGTTCGAAACTTTTCTTTTCTTTTTCTGTTTTATTTAAAAATCGGGTATTTGACTAAACTTTGACTGGCTATAACTTTTTAAATATAACTCCAAATGAATTGATTCTTTCTCCTACCTCTCTCAAATTTAATCTAGTTTATTTTAAGATTTATTTGAAAAAAATTCAAAACAACTTTTTGTGCTGTTTTGAGTTTGTGTGTTAATTCAAATTTATTTAAAATAGGACTTTGGAGAGAGACAAGAAAACTTTCAAAAGTTTTGGAGTGCACCCTGCCTTTCCACACATTGAAGGCAAGCATTCTGAACCCTGGCATAATATTTTGCATGCATCATTTGACACGATTATGACATCACCTCAATACGTGGAACTCATTATTTTATGTGGTGATGTGATCGTTTGCATGAATTCTTATTGGAAATTTCCTTGCTGTTGGAAATGGACATACTTGTGATGATGATCATCCTCGTATGCCTTTCGTGCCTACCGGAAGGAAAACGGGAAAGTCTCTGTCTTGGGTAGACCCGAGCTTGTCCCTAGTTCCTTGTCGAGACGAGTGTGTTCGGCATGGCATGAAGGGTATGATGAGTGGTGGTTCTGTCTGTTGGATGAAATATACTCGTTATGCAAATCTTGCAGAGAATACTTAAACCTCCTGAGTCGACCATAGATCGAGTCTTATTCCAGTAACCCCCATACTTGTTTCGTACTACCACTCGTCTCTACAACAAATAGAGTACGGTTCAGTAATTTGTCAACCCCTTTCTAGCACACACACCGTACAGAGGGGCCGGGATGAGGGTACCACGGCCATGGGTTAAAGCCAGTCATCCGGTCAGGGGGCATGGGTGTTTCGGTTGTAGCCGAGGGGGTAGCTTCCCCAGTTTTGCGCGCGGTATAAATTTTGTGATCCCATGCTAATCGAGGTTGTAGCCTCCCCACTTAGAGTTTTGCTTAATGAGTGTCGTGGGTGATTCCAGACACCGGTGAGTTAAGCTGGTGTGTGCAAGTCAGGTGCGTTTTCATTTAAAAAACCGTAGACGGAATTAGTCCCGATGGACTAAAGGAATCCGTCACTCATGGGTAAAGAGTACACCCTCTGCAGAGATTAAACCTATTCGAATAGCCGTGTCCATGGTTAAGGACTACAGTCTGGGATGGGTCAAGTGTCGGTCTTAGTGTCGGTCTTCGGAGGAGAAACTGTTAAACTAGAACATGGATTGTGACTTGTGACTTATGATGATTATGATTATCTTTTGTTTATTATGGACTAACCCCTTTATATTATTTGAAATATTGAGTATCCCTGGGATGGTTTTACCTCCTGGATATTCACTATATTTATTTACTTTATAAGCCCTTTATGTGGTGTCGCTCAGACGCCCGACTGTGGCATGCTTGTTATTTATTTTATAAGCCCTTTATGTGGTGTCGCTCAGACGCTCGACTGTGGCATGCTTGTTATTTATTTTATAAGCCCTTTATGTGGTGTCGCTCAGACGCCCGACGGTGGCATGCTTTTTATTTATTTTATAAGCCCTTTATGTGGTGTCGCTCAGACACCCGACTGTGGCATGCTTGTTATTTATTTTATAAGCCCTTTATGCGGTGTCGCTCAGACGCCCGACTAAGGCATTTCTCTTTGTTTACTAACCTTTCGAGGCGTCGCTTCAGACACCCGATCGGTGCATTTTATTATTACTATGTTATTGCATATTGATAAATAACCTGGTTGCATGCAATCAGAGTTTTTATTATCTTTTGTGACTGACGTCATGAGCATAAGATATTTCAGAACATCGTTGTTATATTATACCCGTGTTCATAATGTTTGCGAGTATATTCAAAGTACTCACTGGCTTGTCCCTGGCTATTGTCTTGGCCATATTTCTTGCGCGGAGAGGAGCGACCGTGATGACAGCCCCGGAACCTAAGTAACATTGATAGCAGCCTCACGAAGATAGGAGTTAACCTGGTCAGCTGTTCCTGTGGGAAATGGAGTCCCATAGACACTGATGATTCACAACCCGCTTCCGCCATCAACCACTAGAAACCATTTGTTGTACTCACAGGCCATAATGGTCTTGTACTACATACTTTGTGTTTTGCTTGGAATTTCTGTATCAAGTTGGTGCCTCATCAGCTAACAGTAATGCTGGGGCTGATGAGCACAAGGGCCATTTTCTGGGAATTAATACCCGGAAAACCGGTCGTCACAAGCAGTGATGGAAAAATCTCACAAAAAAATCATGTATGTTTTAGGTCAGATATGGTTTCATGGAAAAAGGGTGTCGGGAGGCGGTGGCCAGGGGCCAAGGCCTATGGCTCCATATCTTTGGGAAGAAGTTTAGTAATAGTTTCGTTCCTTTTGGAGCTCCAAAAAAAACTACTTTTTCTCTTGTTATATTTTTTACTCTGATTTCCAGTTGTCCGGTATTTTCCTGAGAATTTTCCTATCTGTTTATTATATGAGAATCATTGGGGGAAAAGGCATTACATTTGAGCAATAATGTGCAACATATTATTAATAAAGAGTAAACTATAATAAGAAATAGTGATCCAAAATGGCCATATCATTCCCCTATTTCATTTACATGCATTAAAATTGCTTTGCCCGATGCTTACCCGATCTATTGTTAACGTGCAGGGGTATTCATTGCTTAGAAAAAATACATTTATGTACCTATTTGATTTAATCATGTTATCAACAAATTTAACACAAACGATCAATGTATAAACTTATAAATGGGTTGCCATTTTACATATATGTTTATTGTATTATTTTTTCACCTTAAGAACATTCAAAATAATAATAAATCTACAATCATATACCTATATTGTAAATCCAAGCTGGAGAACCATTTTACTACTCATTAAATTTTTGTTAGTCGGATGTCCTTTGTGTGGTGCATTGTCACATATTATCGTTGAACATCTTGATATATGTTCTCCAATGCTAATAAGTAGATGAAAATCCTAATAAATATGTTAGAGTAGGATTTCTAGCTTAGTTGTAGCTGCCGGAATTTTCTAGAGTGTATAATGTGTCTAAAGCATCCGTAAGAAGTTTTTCTTTGGTCCATTCTTCTCGTTGTTGTTAGCCATTGCTCTCCTTTTTGGATTTTTTTTTGCATGATCAAATATTCTCCTTGTGCCCTAATGTAGATGCAGGTATAGTTATGGATTGGAATACTAAGAATTTCGGAGATATCAGGAGGAGGATAATGAAGATCCAAAAAGTCGTACAAATTTGAAAGATTTCAGTTGGTCTTCCAAGGTCCTTCAAACCTGGAGTGTGGGTTATTGTTGCAGCTTACTGATCTTCTCATAAAGAAGAGGTAATGGACAAACAACAATCAAGGGTAGATTGTGTTGGGGAACGTAGCAGAAATTCAAAATTTTCCTACGAGTCACCAAGATCTATCTATGGAGAGACTAGCAAAGAGGGGAAGGAGAGTGCATCTACATACCCTTGTAGATCGCTAAGCGGAAGCGTTCAAGAGAATGGGGTTGAAGGAGTCGTACTCGTCGTGATCCAAATCACCGGAGATCCTAGTGCCGAACGGACGACACCTCCGCGTTCAACACACGTACAGCCCGGTGACGTCTCCCATGCCTTGATCTAGCAAGGAGAGAGAAAGAGGTTGAGGAAGACTCCATCCAGCAGCAGCACGACGGCGTGGTGGTGGTGGAGGAGCGTGGCAATCCTGCAGGGCTTCGCCAAGCACCGCGGGAGAGGAGGAGGACTTGGGAGAGGGGGAGGGCTGCGCCAGAACTTCGTGTGAAGCTCCCATGCGCCTCCCCACTATATATAGGGGTGGAGGGGCTGGTTTCTTGCCCTCCAAGTCCATTGGGGCGTTGGCAAATGTGGGAGGAAAGAAATCCCATCATTTCCTTCCCCACCGATTGTTATCCCCCTTTTTTAGGGATCTTGATCTTATCCCTTCAGGATATGATCTTATTCCTTCTAAGGGGGATCTTGGTGCGCCTTGACCAGGGGTGTGGGGCCTTGCCCCCACTACCCATGTTCATGTGGGTCCCCCCATGCAGGTGGGCCCCACTCCGGAACCTTCTAGAACCTTCCCAGTACAATACCGAAAAATCCCGAACATTTTCCGGTGGCCAAAATAGGACTTCCCATATATAAATATTTACCTCCGGACCATTCCGGAACTCCTCGTGACGTCCGGGATCTCATCCGGGACTTCGAACAACATTCGGTAACCACATACAAACTTCCTTTATAACCCTAGCATCATCGAACCTTAAGTGTGTAGACCCTACGGGTTCGGAAGACATGTAGACAAGACCGAGACAACTCTCCGGCCAATAACCAACAGCGGGATCTGGATACCCATGTTGGCTCCCACATGTTCCACGATGATCTCATCGGATGAACCACGATGTCGAGGATTCAATCAATCCCGTATTCAATTCCCTTTGTCTAGTGGTATAATACTTGCCCGAGATTCGATCGTCGGTATCCCGATACCTTGTTCAATCTCGTTACCGGCAAGTCTCTTTACTCGTTCCGTAACACATCATCCCGTGATCGACCCCTTGATCACATTGTGCACATTATGATGATTTCCTACCGAGTGGGCCCAGAGATACCTCTCCGTCACACGGAGTGACAAATCCCAGTCTTGATTCATGCCAACCCAACAGACACTTTCGGAGATACCTGTAGTGTACCTTTATAGCCACCCAGTTACGTTGTGACGTTTGGTACACCCAAAGCATTCCTATGGTATTCGGGAGTTGCACAATCTCATGGTCTAAGGAAATGATACTTGACATTAGAAAAGCTTTAGCATACGAACTACACGATCTTTGTGCTAGGCTTAGGATTGGGTCTTGTCCATCACATCATTCTCCTAATGATGTGATCCCGTTATGAACGACATCCAATGTCCATGGTCAGGAAACCGTAACCATCTATTGATCCACGAGCTAGTCAACTAGAGGCTTACTAGGGACATGGTGTTGTCTATGTACCCATACATGTATCTGAGTTTCCTATCAATACAATTATAGCATGGATAATAAACGATTATGATGAACAAGGAAATATAATAATAATAACTAATTTATTATTGCCTCTAGGACATATTTCCAACAGTCTCCCACTTGCACTAGAGTCAATAATCTAGTTCACAACGCCATGTGATTAACACTCACATGTCACATCGCCATGTGACCAACATCCAAAGAGTTTACTAGTGTCACTAAACTAGTTCACATCATTATGTGATTAAGACTCAATGAGTTCTGGGGTTTGATCATGTTTTGCTTGTGAGAGAGGTTTTAGTCAACGGGTCTGCAACATTCAGATCCGTATGTACTTCGCAAATCTCTAGGTAATATTGTAAATATTGCTTCCACGCTCCACTTGGACCTATTCCAAATGGTCGCTCCACTATACGTATCCGGTTTGCTACTCAGAGTCACTCGGATAGGTGTTAAAGCTTGCATCGACGCAACCCTTTACACCGAACTATTTATCACCTCCATAATCGAGAAACATGTCCTTATTTACTCCAAGGACAATTTTGACCGCTGTCCAATGATCCATTCCTGGATCATTCTTGTACCCCTTGACTGACTCATGGCAAGGCACACTTCCGGTGCGGTACACAACATAGCATACTATAGAGCCTACATCTGAAGCATAGGGTACGACATTCGTCTTTCTCTCTTCTGCCGTGGTCGAGCTTTAACTCTTAACTTCATACCTTACAACTCAGGCAAGAACTCCTTCTTTGACTGATCCATCTTGAACACCTTCAAGATCATGTCAAGGTATGTGCTCATTTGAAAGTACCATTTAGCGTTTTTTGATCTATCCTCATAGATCTTGATGCTCAATGTTCAAGTAGCTTAATCCAGGTTTTCTATTGAAAAACACCTTTCAAATAACCCTATATGCTTTCTAGAAATTCTACATCATTTCTGATCAACAATTTGTCAACAACATATACTCATCAGAAATTCTATAGTGCTCCCACTCACTTCTTTGGAAATACAAGTTTCTCATGAACTTTGTATAAACCCAAAATATTTGATCATCTCATCAAAGCGCACATTCCAACTCCGAGATGCTTACTCCAGTCCTTAGAAGGATCGCTGGAGCCAGCATACCTTTTAGCATCCCTAGGATCGACAAAACTTTTCTGATTGTATCACATACAACCTTTCCTTACGAAAACTGGTAAGGAAACTTGTCTTGACATCCATCTGCCAGATTTCATAAATGCAGCTAATGCTAACATGATTCCGACGGACTTAAGCATCGCTACGGATGAGAAAATCTAACCGTAGTCAACTCCTTGAACTTGTGAAAAACTCTTTGCCACATGTAACACCCCGATACAACTTTCCATATTCGTAACTCCAACTCTTGCCTTTTTCGGAGATGCGATATGTTATTTCCTTCGTGGTTGGGTTTTTGTCGTTTGTTTTGCATTTTGTTGCATGCCATGCCCATCTTTGTCATATTGTATTTTGCCATCCTATGTTGTTGCATCATGGTCATAATTGTTGCATTGTGCTTCTTGTCATATTGCATTCCCCATGCTCATTATGTTCATGGTGCGAGTCATCCTGTTGTGATGAGTGTGTGCATCACTCCTTGCCATCTATCTCTCAAACCATGCCCATGCATCATCACCTCCTTCTCTCTTTCATGTTTTTGCAAGTGACCTTTTCCCCTCCTCCATAAATGTTCATTTATTTCCTGATAATCTTACACCTTGCCTTTAGCATCTCTGTTTGATTTTAGCTCATTTGGATTTGTTCTGGCACGATTCAAAAATGGTTCAAGTTTGAATTAAATTCAAACTTGGATTATTTTTCTGTCATTAAAAATTGCCGGAGCAATTTATTCAAATGTTGCATAATTCCCGGAGTCCATAAGTATTGTTACTTCTTTGAAATTCATCCCGTAAACCCCTGGCCATTTCCGTCTTTTATTCTGTGGATCATTTATTTGCCGAAAGAATTTAAACAGGAAAGGGCCTTACCTGGGCGCTGCACTTGGGCCTCCTCTTCCTGGAGCCCAGCCAGCGCCAGCGTGCCCCTTCTCTCCCTCTTGTTGGTAAATTCTACATGGATCACCTAGGCGACCCCACCTGTCATCCCCTCACTCCTCACCTTTTCTTCCTCCTCCCGCAACTCTCTCACTCACAGTAAAAGGACGGGGTACATGGCCACCGTGGCCGAGCCAGCCGTGCCCGCACCCATATAAAGCCAGCGCCTCGTCCCCTAGGGTTTTTCCCTTCTATCCCTCTCCTCCCTCCACCGCCACCGCAGGTGAGTCGCCCACCATAGCCATCGCCTCTTCGGTCCCGAGCGAGATCAGGAGAGCGAGCTCGTTGCCAGCAAGCCTTCAGTCAGAACCAGCCACCTCCGCCGTGGGCATCGTCTTCCCTGACGTCGTTTGCGTCGCCTCCAACCACGACGGCGCCACGGGACATCAAGATGGTGTCGCCTGCACCCTCATCTTCCTCCCCTGCTTCCTCCGCTTCGCGGATCCGAGGATGTCGCCCTGATTGGCGCGTCCCCATGTCGTTTCCTTCGTTTTCCGGCAAGTCCAGGAGCCAGAAGGCCCAAGGCCGACGCGGTCACCCTCCTCTACGTCACCTACCTCCTCTGCTTCGTCTTCTTCGCGGAGTTGGACCCGGAGCCGCATGCCCCCTCCGATCAGCGCCTCGCCTCGTCCTCTTCAGCGCCTCCCCTGCTTCCTATCCAGTCCTACGGGACCTTGGTGAGCCCCTGATCCTCCCCATGCCCTTGCTCTCTTCGATTCCATCCCGTAGGCGCTGGTGTGTTCATGTCATTTCGTGCCCGCTACTCTCGCCATGGCTAAATTCATACCTTGCGGAGCTCCTGCTTCTCTTATTTCATGCACACCCGATACGTGCACCTGCATCCACACCTAGCACCGCATCCGCTGCACGATTGCACACCCCACCGTGGCCGTGGCCGTGGCCGAGCGCCTCGACCTGCAATCCGGCCCTGTTTCTCTGTAGTTGCTTCATTTGGGTTCAGACTCCAAATCCGTTCAGGAAATATGCATCTTCAGGCTTCAGCCGAGTCCATTTTGCAGCACCCACACCCTTGCGTCGTTGCTCCACCACAGGCACCCTGGCAGGATTCCGCACCCCCACCGGTCCTCTGAAACCACAGCAGTTGTTGCTGTTGGCTCCCGTCGCCGGCGAGTCCCCGTGCGGACGCTTCAGTTTGGGTCCTGGTCGCGTTGACCATATGCTTCATCTTCCGCTGATCTCCCTTTGCATCACCAGCATGTAGCTAGCCTAGTGGTTGGCGCAGCCACTATCCATCCGAGGGGTCTGGGGATCGAGTCCCAGGCGCCCCACATTTTTGCTCTGTTTTCCCCTTATTTCTTTGCACACACACACACACTCAGCGCTCACCCGGGCCGAGTCCTCCTGGGCCGCTGGAGGTTGCTGCAATCCGGCCCGTGCATATTTTTTTTACCAGTCTATGTATTTTAACATTTTTCCAATGCATTATTATTTACAGAAAGTGCCCCTATTTTGAATTGTTAATAACTTCATAACCATGCATCATATTAAAATGTTTTCAACATGTAAAATGATTAGAATTTTGTGTAGATTAATAATATGCCATTTTCATCCCATGTTAAAATGTTTAACTTGCTGTTTATTTAAATTTTGCTAATATGCCATGTTAAAATGATTTATTTCATAACTAAATAATCGTAGCTCCATTTTAAATAAACTTTATATGTAAATGGGGTGGAAAAATGCCTAGTTTAACATGGTGCACTTTGTTTTGCTGTTTAACAACATTAAAATTGTGTTTAGGGCAGAACAATACCAAATTCATAAATATGCATATGAGGTTTTTCCGGAATTGTTGTTTGTTGTTCCGGCCTCATTTAAACTTGCCTAGATAGGTAGTTTTCATATGCTTCACCCCTTGCCATGTTTAATAACATTTAATATTGCTGGGTACATAACCGAGAGCGAACTAAATAATTGATGTGGTGTTTCGTCAATATGCAACTCGTTGCATATTGAGCTCCACTTAACTTGTAGTATTGTTTGTTGCACTTTGCCATGCCATGACTCATTAACCGCACATGCATCATACTTGGTTGTGCATCATGCCATGTCTATGTGATGGTTGTTTACCATGTTGTTTGCTTCTTTCTGGTATGGCTTCTTCTTGATAGTTCCGGTAACATTGCGATTGTGAGGATTTGTTTGACTACGCCCGTTCATCTTCTTCATGGACTCGTTCTTCTTCCTTGCGGGATTTCAGGCAAGATGACCGCTACCCTGGATCTCACTACTATCATTGCTATGCTAGTTGCTTCGTTCTATCGCTATGCTGCGTTACCTATCTGTTGCTCTTCAAGCCATCCCAAATTGCCATGAACATCTAACCTTTGACACCTTTCCTATGCAAACCGTTGTTTGGCTATGTTACCTCTTTGCTCAGCCCCTCTTATAGCGTTGCTAGTTGCAGGTGAAGTTGAAGATTTCTCCATGGTGGACAGGATTTTGGTTGGGATATCATAATATCTCTTATATTATTAATGCATCTATATACTTGGTAAAGGGTGGAAGGCTTGGCCTTTTGCCTGGTGTTTTGTTCCACTCTTGCCGCCCTAGTTTCCGTCATACCGGTGTTATGTTCCCGGATTTTGCATTCCTTACGCGGTCGGGTGATTTATGGGACCCCCTTGACAGTTCGCTTTGAATAAAACTCCTCCAGCAAGGTCCAACCTTGGTTTTACCATTTGCCTCACCACCACCTATCCTTTCCCTTGGATCGGCCAACCCAAGGGTCATCTTTATTTTAGCCCCCCCCCCCCGGGCCAGTGCTTGTCTAAGTGTTGGTCCGAACCGAGCCGCCTGCGGGGCCCCCTCGGGGCAACTCGAGGTCTGGTTTTACTCGTAGCCTGTCTCATCCGGTGTTGCCCTGAGAACGAGATATGTGCAGCTCCTATCGGGATTGTCGGCGCATCGGGCGGTCTTGCTGGTCTTGTTTTACCATTGTCGAAATGTCTTGTAAACCGGGATTCCGAGTCTGATCGGGTCTTCCTGGGAGAAGGTCTGTTCCTTCGTTGATCGCGAGAGCTTGTCATGGGCTAAGTTGGGACACCCCTGCAGGGTATAATCTTTCGAAAGCCGTGCCTGCGGTTATAGGCAGATGGGAATTTGTTAATGTCCGGTTGTAGATAACTTGACACTAGATCCGAATTAAAACGCATCAACCGCGTGTGTAGCCGTGATGGTCTCTTCTCGGCGGAGTCCGGGAAGTGAACACGGTTTCTGTGTTATGTTTGACATAAGTAGGAGTTCAGGATCACTTCTTGATCATTGCTAGCTTCACGACCGTTCCGCTTGCTCTCTTCTCGCTCTTATTTGCGTATGTTAGCCACCATATATGCTTAGTCGCTGCTGCAGCCTCACCACTTTACCCCTTCCTTTCCCTTTAAGCTTTGCTAGTCTTGATACCCATGGTAATGGGATTGCTGAGTGCTCGTGGCTCACAGATTACTACAACAACAGTTGCAGGTACAGGTTATCCGATGATCATGACGCGAGAGCGATGCTTGCGTGCGTTGAGTTCTTCTTCTGCTTCTTCGATCAGGGGATAGGTTCCAGGTCGGCAGCCTGGGCTAGCAGGGTGGATGTCGTTTGAGTTTCTGTTTGTGATTCGTCCGTAGTCGGATGATGCTCTTATGTATTGTGATGTTGTATTCATGTGGCATTGTATGCCTTATGTATGTATCCCTATCTATTATGTAATGTTGATGTAATGATATTCACCTTGCAAAAGCGTTTCAATATGCGGGTCTATCCTTGGTGGGACCTTCGAGTTCCTTTTGGATAGGGTCGCATATTGGGCGTGACAAGTTGGTATCAGAGACTCGACCGACCATAGGAGCCCCCTTGATTGTTGGCCGTTGTTGAGTCTAGAAGAAAACTATTTTGAGTCTTAGGATTATATATATTGGAGAGTAGGATTCTTTTTACTCCTCAGCCCCTTCGTCGCTCTGGTGAGGTCTCCTGACGTAGATGTTTTGTCTTTCCTCTCCTCAAATTTCACTAAAAAAATTTAGGATCACGCGGGTATCTTGGAATCGTTTCGATGGTTTTGTGACGAGAACATTGTTCTTGGTGCCTCCTGTTTGTTTATGTGGCTTTGACCCGGGGAGTTGAGCTCCGAGGTGTTGTCGTCACAATTTTATCGTTGCAGTTCTGGAATACCTGAGATTTGCCGACACCGAAAATCTCTTTTATGCAGTTGTTGGTGAGATAACCCCGATAACCCAGTACTGGGGCGAGCTCGGGAGTATTGCCATAACTCGTATAACGGATGCTTTTTGAAGGTTGAGGTACACGATTTCCGAAGGTTTCTTGGTTATGTGTTGACGGATGGATACAACTTGGATGTAGGTATTGTTAGTTTGGGTGAGATATATTGCTTCCCCTGTATCCCCAACACCAGATTGCATAACCAAAAAGTTTCGGGAGTTTTATAGGTGGGAATTCAAGTAGCTTCTAGAATATCCTTTTGACAGATGCATGATATGAGATTGGGGTTCGACGTCTAGTGGTCCGCCTTTCCACGGTCGTTTTTACAGTGGTCTCATTGTGTCTTAAAGAACCCTTGGCTATGCTGGTTCGGGGACACTTCGTATGGCATGTGCACTGCCTTGTACATGATGGTGCTGTACACTCGAGCCCCACAAGTCGAGCTTCATAGACGGTGACATTACCGTCCACGTCCGTCTTCTTCTTAAAGATCCATTTATCTCAATGGCTTGCCGATCATCGGGCAAGTCCACCAAAGTCCATGCTTTGTTCTGATACATGGATCCTATCTCGGATTTCATGGCTTCTAACCATTTGTCAGAATTTGGGCCCACCATCGCTTCTCCATAGCTCGTAGGTTCATTGTTGTCTAGCAACATGACCTTCAAGACAGGATTACTGTACCACTCTGAAGCAGTGCGTATCCTTGTCACCCTACAAGGTACGGTAGTGACTTGATCCAAAAACTTCATGATCACTATAATAAGCTTCTACTTCAATTGGTGTAGGCGCCACAGGAACAACTTCCTGTGCCCTGCTGCACACTTGTTGAAGTGACGGTTCAATAACCTCATCAAGTCTCCGCCATCCTCCCACTCAATTTTCGAGACAAACCTTTCCTCGAGAAAGGACCCGATTCAAGAAACAATCCCTATTGCTTTCGGATCTGAATTAGGAGGTATACCCAACTGTTTTGGGTGTCCTATGAAGATGCATTTTATCCGCTTTGGGTTAGAGCTTATCAACCTGAAACTTTTTCACATAAGCGTCGCAGCCCCAAACTTTTAAGAAACGACAACTTAGGTTTCTCCAAACCATAGTTCAAACGGTGTCGTCTCAATGGAATTACGTGGTGCCCTATTTTAAAGTAAATGTGGTTGTCTCTAATGCCTAACCCATGAACGATAGTGGTAATTCGATAAGAGACATCATGGTACGCACCATAGCCAATAGGGTGAAACTATGATTGTAACACCCACGATGCGGCTATATCTCCCACATGTCGAAGCACGACTTAGAGGCATAACCGCATGGTGGTTTTGTCGCAAGAAGGGTCATCTTCACACAATCCCGTGTAATGAACAAGAATGGGATAAAGAGAGTTGGCTTACAATCGCCACTTCACACAATACATAATTTAAGATCATACATCATTCAAATACACACATACACCGGCTACGGTCAAGTTCAAATGGAAAGAAGACAACCCCGAATGCTAGATCCCCGATCGTCCCGACTGGGCTCCTCTACTGATCATCTGGAAACGATACATAGTAACGACCAAGGGCCTCATCAAATTCCCACTTCAGCTCAGTTGCGCCATCTGCGCCAGTATCCTCGGCACCTGCATATGTTTTGGTAGAATCTGTGAGTCACGAGGACTCAGCAATCTCACACCCGCGAGATCAAGACTATTTAAGCTCATAGGTAGGTAAGGGTAATATGGTGGAGCTGCAGCAAGCACTAAGCAAATATGGTGGCTAACATACGCAAGTGAGAGCGAGAAGAGAAGCAATGCATCGGTCGAGAAGCTAGAAGTGATCAAGAAGTGATCCTGAAACTACTTACGTCAAGCATAACACAAACCGTGTTCACTTCCCGGACTCCACCGAGAAGAGACCATCACGGCTACACACACGGTTGATGCATTTTAAAGAGGTCAAGTGTCAAGTTATCTACAACCGGACATTAACAAATTCCCATCTGCCTCATAACCGCGGACACGGCTTTCGAAAGATCATATACCCTGGAGGGGTGTCCCAACTCAGCCCATCACAAGCTCTCATGGTCAACGAAGGATAAACCTTCTCCCGGGAAGACCCGATCAGTCTCAGAATCCCAGTTCGCAAAACATTTCGACAATGGTAAAACAAGACCAGCAAGACCACCCGCTGTGCCGACAAATCCCGATAGGAGCTGCACATATCTCGTTCTCAGGGCACACCGGATAAGCTAAGCGTACAGGTACCGACGTAATCCAAGTTGCCAAGGAATGGTCCCACACAGTGCTCTAGTTTGGACCAACACTCGGAGGAGCACTGGCCCGGGGGGTTAAATAAAGATGACCCTTGGGCTCGCGAAAACCCAAGGGAAAAGGGCTTAGGTGGCAAATGGTAAAACCAAGTTTGGGCCTTGCTGGAGGAGTTTTATTCAAAGCGAACTGTTAAGGGGGTCCCATAAATCACCCAACCGTGTAAGGAACGCAAAATCAAGGAACATAACACCGGTGTGACGGAAACTAGGGCGGCAAGAGTGGAACAAGTCACCAGGAATAAGGCCGAGCCTTCCACCCTTTACCAAGTATATAAGGTGCATTAATTTAAACAGGAGATATTGTGATATCCCAAAATATCCGTGTTCCGACCAGGAACAAACTTCATCTTCACCTGCAACTAACAACGCTATAAGAGGGGCTGAGCAAAAGCGGTGACATAGCCAATCAATGGTTGCTAGGACAGGTTGGTTAGAGGTTTGACATGGCAATAGGTAAGCATGGTAAACAATGGCAGGTAGAGCTAACATAGCGATAGAGCGAGTACTAGCAAGCAAAAATAGAAGTGATATCGAAGGTATGATCATCTTGCCTGCAAGGTTCTCAGAGTTGTCGAAGGCTGGATCCTCGTTAGCGTACTCAACAGGTTCCTCGTGCATGTACTCGTCTCCCGGCTCTACCCAAAGCAAGAACACAAGCAAGGAACCACAATAAATCATGGTGCAATGCACACGCAACATGATGCAATACATGTCATGATATGCGAGATGTGGTATGCAATGCATATGCGTGCTTCGAAAGGAAAGCTGATGAACAAGGCATCAACTTGGCAAACCAAGTATGCCTCTGGAAAGATGAGATGATTTCGGTTGAAATCGATATAAAGATCACCGGATTCGGATGCACGGTTTGCAAATGGCAAGCAAGACAAGTATGGCACAAAGTTGCGATTAACAGCACGATGCTACTTAGCATGCAACAATAAACTATGCTATAGCACCCTAACATAAAAACAAAACATATGGCAATGATCTACAGGAGATGCTTTAAAAAAGAGGAAAACTGAGCTACGGCTAAATCACATCATAACAGGTTCAAACAAGCATGGAGAAAGTGCATAAAAATATCAGGTTGGACATGGCATAAACAACATCACGAAGCAATGTTTAGAGCAGGTTATCAACATGCTACAGGAACTTATAATAACAAAGCAAGGCATGGCATGAATCTACTCAAAGCATAGATCAAAAGTCCCTTACTGACCATAAGCCAAAAAGGATCAGAAAATATGATGACACCCACGTAAACATAGCAAGTTTCGTTAACAGATTTCAGCAAACAAGCATGGCATTGACATAATTATGAAGGCACCTTCGTGAGCTCGATGCGCTCACTACAGAGGACCTCATTATAAACTAGGCATACATCCATCAAGAAGACATGTCATAGAAGCTATACATGGCAAGAAACAACATCATAGCATATCCGGACCAACTACAACAACCTCGGCCAAATTGAATAACATGTAAACAATCTGCCAGGAAACATTTTGAAGCAAAAGTAGAGAACGAAAATGATATGCTAGACTACTCCATAATTGCAACCAGGACCATGGATGGATAGAGCATAACCATGTTTTCAAAACACCCTTACTGAAGTATCTCAAATTATGCATGGATCTCTCTATAGCAACGTGTTTACATGGCATCAAAATTACAGCAGAACAGGAACTAAAATCAGCATTATCACGAAGCCTAGTTTGCATGCTTGTGCTAGTCACCACATTGATCACAAAAATACATGGTAAGCACCTCTGTAAATAAGACATAGCCTAGTTCAAAACACATTTAGGGACCAAGTTCATAGGATGCACACATCAATCATGGCAAAAATGACAAAAGAGCTCGTACTGATAAGAATCTGGAACTAACATTATGAAGCCCTCTTCCAACAGCATTTCGGGCATCAAGATGACCTCAAATGCAAATGATGCAATGGAATGAAATGATGTACTCTCCGAGATGAACATTTTGATATGCTATATGCATGAATAGGAGCTACGGATGCAAAGTTACGGGGCTGTGAAGAAGGGCACATGGATTAGGGTTAGGAGGGAAAGTCAACTGAAAATATCTTCAGATCCAGATCTGCACGGATTACGAGGACGGCCGAAATCACTGTAGCGGCCGGAGTTTCGCCGGGTGGCGTCGCCGGAGTGGAGAGGAGGCCGGAGCCGGGCCGGATCCGGTGGAGGAGAAGGCGGCGCGGGGTGGCGGTCGAGGCGGCCGGCGACAAGCGGCGAGCGGCGGCGTGGCTCCGGCGTCGAGCTT
>NC_057798.1:107603083-107612563 GCF_018294505.1 Triticum aestivum | reverse complement strand
CGGCGCGCGGGCCGGGTGGGCCGCGGTCGGGCTCCCCGGGCCGGAGCGGTGGGAGGCGGTGGCTGCGCCGCGTGGCGCTCTGCGGTTGGACGGACGGCGGTGCACGGACGCGTCCGGTCCGATCCGGACGTGTCCGGCGGCGGAGGAGGGATTTCGTCTAGGGTTTTGCCCGTGAATTTCGGGGGAGTGCACATATTTATAGGTAGAGGGAGCTAGGAGTGTCCAAATGAGGTGCGGTTTTCGCTCACACGATCGTGATCGAACGACCGAGAGCATGGAGGGGAGTTAGATGGGTTATTGGGCTGTTTTGGAGGGGTGTTGGGCTGCAACTCAAAAGAAGCCTTTGCGGGAGTGCGGTTAACCGTTGGAGTACCAAACGAGCTCCAAATGACCCTAAACTTGACCAGTGGTCTACCGGTGCTATACCAGGGCCACTTGGCAAGGCTCGGTCCATTCCGAGGACGTTCAACACCCGCACACGAAAAGAGACAAGAGGGGTGCGCCGGTGCACGTGGGAGTGTCGGATTGCGAAACAGACAACGGGGAAAATGCTCGGATGCATGAGACGAACACGTATGCAAATGAGATGCACATGATGACATGATATGAGATGCATGACATGAATAAAATGCAAAACAAAAGACAAAACCCAACCACGGAGGGAATATCATATCACATCGCCGAAAATGGCAAGAGTTGGAGATACAAATATGGAAAGTTACATCCGGGGTGTTACAACACTCCACCACTACAAGAGGATCTCGTCCCGAGATCTAGGACTGAAAGAACTCTGGATATTCAGAACGGAGGTGGTCCTCGCGCTCCCAGGTGGCTTCTCGGTCGGAATGGTGTGACCACTTCACTTTCAGGAATTTGATTGACTTGTTGCGAGTCTTGCGCTCGGTCTCTTCTAGAATAGCAACGGGGCGCTCATGATAAGAGAGATCTTCTTGGAGGTCGATCTATTCAAAGTTGATAGTGCGCTCAGGAGCCTTGAAGCACTTGCGAAGCTGTGACGCGTGAAACACATCGTGCACGTTTGCAAAGTTGGATGGAAGCTCAAGTTGATAGGCGAGGTCGCCTCTTTTGCCAATGATCTTGAAAGGACCCACGTATCTAGGGGCAAGCTTCCCTTTGATACCTAAGCGACGAGTGCCTTTCATTGGAGAGACGCGGAGGTAGACATGGTCTCCGATTTCAAAAGCCAAGTCATGGTGCTTGCTATCATAGTAACTCTTCTATCGCGATTGCGCGGCTTTGAGATTCTCACGAATGACTTTGCACATTTCTTCGGCTTCTGTGATCAAGTCGTTGCCAAGAAGTTGGCGTTCACCTGTCTCAGACCAGTTGAGAGGAGTACGACACTTTCTGCCATAGAGAATTTCGAATGGGGCCTTGCCCGAACTCGCTTGGAAGCTGTTGTTGTAGGAGAACTCGGCATATGGAAGACAATCTTCCCACGTACCTAAAGAGATGACACAAGCCCTGCGCATATCTTCAAGAATTTGGTTGACTCGCTCGACTTGGCCACTTGTTTGAGGATGGAAAGTTGTGCTGAAACGAATGTTGGTGCCCATGGCCGTCTGAAAGGAGTCCCAGAACTTAGGAGTGAAGATGCTTCCACGATCTGAAGATATCAATTGTGGAATACCGTGCAAGGAGACAATTCTGGAGGTGTATAGCTCTGCCAGCTGAGCTGCTGCGATAGATTCTTTGATAGGAAGAAAATGAGCCACTTTAGTAAGCTTGTCAATGACAACGAAGATAGCATCATTTCCACGCTTGGACTTAGGAAAACCAGTCACGAAGTCCGTCTCGATATGGTCAAACTTCCATTCCGGAATAGCAAGAGGTTGGAGGAGACCAGCTGGTCTTTGGTATTCTACTTTCACTCTTCTGCAGACATCACATTCATTCACGAATTGAGCAATCTCTCGCTTCATTCGAGTCCACCAATATGACTTCTTGAGGTCATGGTACATCTTTGTACTTCCAGGATGAATGGATAGGAGGGAATTGTGTGCCTCATTCATGATGACTTTTCTCATATCACCTTTTGGAACCACGATTCGATCCTCGAAGAAAAGAGTATCTTTGTCATCCAAGCGATAGCACTTGTATTTGGGAATGCCCTTGTCAATACCACGTTTCACCTTCTTCACCATGGTATCCAGGAGTTGTGCCTCACGAATTTGATCTTCCAAAGTAGGAGAGACTATGAGGTTGGCAAGAAAGCCTTGAGGAACAACTTGAAGATTCAGCTTGCGGAAGGCTTCACAAAGATCCGGTTGAAACGGCTTGAGAATTAGACTGTTGCAATAAGTCTTTCTGCTCAGAGCATCTGCAATCACATTCGCCTTGCCAGGAGTATATTCGATACTCAGATTGTACTCTTGAATCATTTCGACCCATCGATTTTGCCTGAGGTTAAGGTTGGGTTGAGTGAAGATATACTTGAGGCTCTTGTGATCGGTGAAAATGTCGACTTGCCTTCCCAATAAGAGATGTCTCCATGTTATCAATGCATGGACAACTGCCGCCAACTCAAGATCGTGAGTGGGGTAGTTCTTTTCGTTGGGCTTCAACTGACGAGAGGTATAGGCCACAAATTTTTTCTCTTGCATCAACACAGCACTGAGACCTTGAAGGGAAGCATCATAGAATACTTCGAATGGTTTGGATTCATCAGGAGGAGTCAAGACAGGAGCTGTGACTAGCTTCTCTTTGAGGGTGTTGAAAGCGACGTCACACTCTGGCGTCCAGACATACTTGACATGCTTCTGGAGGAGGTTGGAAAGAGGCTTTGCAATCTTAGAGAAGTTCTCAACGAATCTTCTGCAATAGCTTGCAAGACCGACAAAACTGCGGAGCTGTTTGACATTCTGAGGAGGTTCCCAATTCACAACTGCAGACACCTTCGCCGGATTAACAGCAATTCCCTTGGCGGAGATGATGTGACCAAGATAAAGAACTTCATCAAGCCAGAACTCACATTTGGAAAACTTCGCATAGAATTGATGCTCTCTGAGCTTGTCGAGCACCAATCGCAAATGTTTGGCATGATCCTTCTTATTCTTGGAGAAGACCAAGATATCATCGAGATACACCAGAACAAATTCATTGGTGTAGGGGTTGAAGATAAAGTTCATCATGCGAGAGAACGTTGGAGGAGCATTGACAAGGCTGAAAGACATGACAGTATATTCATAAGAACCATAGCTTGTTCTGAATGCTGTCTTGGGAATATCTTCTTCACGAATACGAATCTGATGATAACCCATACGAAGGTCAAGCTTGGAGAATACTTTAGCACCTTTGAGTTGCTCGAAAAGCTCATTGATGTTGGGAAGTGGATACTTGTTCTTGATTGTCTTCTTGTTCAATGGACGGTAATCGACGCAAAGTCGGTCCGTACCATCATTCTTCTGGACAAAAAGAACTCCACAACCCCATGGGGAAGAACTCGGTCTGATCAAACCCAGACGCTCTTGTTCATCGAGCTTCTTCTTTAATTCTTTCAGCTCCTTGGGTCCAAGCTTGTAAGGACGCTTGCAAACAGGTTCCGTTCCAGGCTCAAGATCAATAACGAACTCGACCGGCCGATGAGGAGGCATACCCGGAAGCTCTTCTGGAAAGACATCTTGGTACTCACAAACGACTGGAATTTGAGAAATAGCATCCAATTCGCCCTTCTCATTGAGAGAAAACAACCGAATGGTTTCATCACGAGCAGCATAGATGATAACATCCTCAGAAGGGTGTGTCAATTGAATTTGCCTGGCAGCACAATCAAGCTGAGCCTTGTGCTTAGAAAGCCAGTCCATCCCGAGAATTAGATCAATATCAGAATCGCCAAGAACAAATGGTTTAGAAAGGAATTTGTAGTCGCCCATCTTGATGGAAACATCCGGAATCATTGTGGTAGCCCTCATAGAAGAGCCCGGAGAAACAACTCCCATGGGTTTTTCCAACATTTCCGAAATGAAATCATGCTTTGCAACAAATGATCTAGACATGAAACAATGCGAAGCACCGGTATCAAATAAGACTTTTGGAGGAATATCATTAACAGGAAGATTACCGATGATCACATCTGAAGAATCCTCTGCCTGTGCTGCATTCATCATGTTCACCTTTGCGGACTTTGGATTATGCTTGACCACTGCATTGCTTGAAGATCTCACAGGAGGAGGAGGAGGAAGGCGCCTTTGATTTAAGCACTTGTTCGCGTAGTGGCCTTTCTGCTGGCACTTGTTGCAAGTCACTTCTGAGAGCGGACGGTGATAAGGAGCACTTGACCTTGGAGCTTGAGACTGAGACTTGTTCTGATAGCTTGGGTTGGGTGGGTGGGAAGATCCACGAGCACCTGAGTTCTTCTGTTGGTAAGGCTGACGAAACGGAGGAGGAGGAAGATAAAACTTCTGCTGCTTAGCTGCCACTTGTGAGGAAGAAGAAGATTGCACTGCATCCCTGATTCTCTTCTTAGAAGCCTCACACTTGAGCTGAGCACCTTCTTGATTGAGTGACATATTGTAGAATTGATCAAACTGAGTAGGCTCAACAAGAACGAGAGCTAACTGCAGATCCTCTCTAAGGCCACCTCTGAACTGATAGATCATACTCTTCTCATCAGGAACATCTTGCTTAGCAAAGCGAGCAAGTTTCTGAAACTTCTTGTTGTATTCGTACACTGACATGTTGCCTTGCTTGAGATTGCGGAACTCCTCATGCTTGCTCTCAACAACACTGGTAGGAATATGGTGAGCTTTAAAGTCCTGACAGAAATCAGTCCAAGTAATCACTCGACCACCTCTGGAATCCTTGTATTGCTAGAACCAATCAGCTGCCTGATCCTTGAGCTGAAAAGAAGCGAACTTGACATAGTCCTCAGGCCTGACATTGCTGCATTCAAAATGCTTGTTGATATCCACGAGCCAATCATCGGCATCTGTGGCCTCGGCACAGTAGCTGAAAGACTTCGGCTGATTTGCCAGGAACTGGTTGAGGGTAGCAAATAGAGGTTGATGATTGAACTGCCCTTGACCTTGATTCCCTTGGTTGCCTTGGCCTTGGTTGCGCTCTTGCATGAGCTGGATCATCATCTGAGCATGGGCGTTAGAGGCTGCCATCAAAGCTTGCCATGCCTCCGGAGGCGGAGGTGGTGGTGGAGGGTTCGCCTGACTCCCATCATTGCGATCCGGATTCTGACGCGTTGGCGGATCCATCCTGAAGAGGGTGACATCCGTTAGCATCTTGATAGACAGATAGACAAGTTGAATCAACGGATAGAAATTGCAACATATAGTCTTCACAATAAACATTCGAACAAAGATGAACGAATGAATTCCAAAGTAAACGTCACACGTCCATAAAGGTGAGAAGCCACTTGAATAGAGATTGACGAATGAAATAAACAAGGTACAACTGGAACAAATAAGTGGTAAGGATTACCCAATCACAAACCAAATATCTGCGGGAAGAAATGCTAGAGCTACTTGAAACCCACCTATAAAACTCTCGAAACTTTCTGGTTATGCAATCTGGTGTTGGGGATACAGGGGAAGCACCATATCTCACCCAAACTAACAATCCCTACATCCAGCTGTATCCATCCGTCAACACATAACCAAGAAACCTTCGGAAATCGTGTACCTCAACCTTCGAAAAGCATCCGTTATACGAGTTATGGCAATACTCCCGAGCTCGCGCCAGTATTGGGTTATCAGGGTTATCTCACCAACAACTGCATAAAAGAGATTTTCGATGTCGGCAAAACTCAGGTATTCCAGAACTGGAACGATAAAATTGTGATGACAACACCTCAGAGCTCAACTCCCCGGGACACTGCCACAACCCCTAAATGTCAGGAGACACCAAGAACAATGTTCTCGTCACAAAACCATCGGAACGATTCCAAGATACCCGTGTGATCCTAAAAAAATTTTTAGTGAAATTTGAGAAGAGGATAGTCAAAACATCTACGTCAGGAGACCTCACCAGAGCGACGAAGGGACTGAGGAGTAAAAAGAATCCTACTCTCCGATATATATAATCCTAAGACTCAAAACATTTTTGTTCTAGACTCAACATCGCCAGCAAACAATCAAGCAGGGGGCTCCTAAGTCGGGGATGGCTCTGATTACCAACTTGTAACACCCACGATGCGGCTATATCTCCCACGAGTCGAAGCACGACTTAGAGGCATAACCGCATGGTGGTTTTGTCGCAAGAAGGGTCATCTTCACACAATCCCATGTAATGAATAAGAATGGGATAAAGAGAGTTGGCTTACAATCGCCACTTCACACAATACATAATTTAAGATCATACATCATTCAAATACACTCATAGACCGGCTACGGTCAAGTTCAAATGAAAAGAAGACAACCCCAAATGCTAGATCCCCAATCGTCCCGACTGGGCTCCTCTACTGATCATCTGGAAACGATACATAGTAACGACCAAGGGCCTCATCAAATTCCCACTTCAGCTCAGTTGCGCCATCTGCGCCAGTATCCTCGGCACCTGCATCTGTTTTGGTAGAATCTGTGAGTCACTAGGACTCAGCAATCTCACACCCGCGAGATCAATACTATTTAAGCTCATAGGTAGGTAAGGGTAATATGGTGGAGCTGCAGCAAGCACTAAGCAAATATGGTGGCTAACATACGCAAGTGAGAGCGAGAAGAGAAGCAACGCATCGGTCGAGAAGCTAGAAGTGATCAAGAAGTGATCCTGAAACTACTTACGTCAAGCATAACACAAACCGTGTTCACTTCCCGGACTCCGCTGAGAAGAGACCATCACGGCTACACACACGGTTGATGCATTTTAAAGAGGTCAAGTGTCAAGTTATCTACAACCGGACATTAACAAATTCCCATCTGCCTCATAACCACGGGCACGGCTTTCGAAAGATCATATACCCTGCAGGGGTGTCCCAACTCAGCCCATCACAAGCTCTCACGGTCAACGAAGGATAAACCTTCTCCCGGGAAGACCCGATCAGCCTCGGAATCCCGGTTCGCAAAACATTTCGACAATGGTAAAACAAGACCAGCAAGACCACCCGCTGTGCCGACAAATCCCGATAGGAGCTGCACATATCTCGTTCTCAGGGCACACCAGATAAGCTAAGCGTACAGGTACCGACGTAATCCAAGTTTCCAAGGAATGGTCCCGCACGGTGCTCTAGTTTGGACCAACACTCGGAGGAGCACTGGCCCGGGGGGTTAAATAAAGATGACCCTTGGGCTCGCGAAAACCCAAGGGAAAAGGGCTTAGGTGGCAAATGGTAAAACCAAGTTTGGGCCTTGCTGGAGGAGTTTTTTTCAAAGCGAACTGTTAAGGGGGTCCCATAAATCACCCAACCGTGTAAGGAACGCAAAATCAAGGAATATAACACCGGTGTGACGGAAACTAGGGCGGCAAGAGTGGAACAAGTCACCAGGCATAAGGCCGAGCCTTCCACCCTTTACCAAGTATATAAGGTGCATTAATTTAAACAGGAGATATTGTGATATCCCAAAATATCTGTGTTCCGACCAGGGACAAACTTCATCTTCACCTGCAACTAACAACGCTATAAGAGGGGCTGAGCAAAAGCGGTGACATAGCCAATCAATGGTTTCTAGGACAGGTTGGTTAGAGGTTTGACATGGCAATAGGTAGGCATGGTAAACAATGGCAGGTAGAGCTAACATAGCGATAGAGCGAGTACTAGCAAGCAAAAATAGAAGTGATATCGAAGGTATGATCATCTTGCCTGCAAGGTTCTCAGAGTTGTCGAAGGCTGGATCCTCGTTAGCGTACTCAACAGGTTCCTCGTGCATGTACTCGTCTCCCGGCTCTACCCAAAGCAAGAACACAAGCAAGGAACCACAATAAATCATGGTGCAATGCACACGCAACATGATGCAATACATGTCATGATATGCGAGGTGTGGTATGCAATGCATATGCGTGCTTCGAAAGAAAAGGTGATGAACAAGGCATCAACTTGGCAAACCAAGTATGCCTCTGGAAAGATGAGATGATTTCGGTTGAAATCGATATAAAGATCACCGGATTCGGATGCACGGTTTGCAAATGGCAAGCAAGACAAGTATGGCACAAAGTTGCGATTAACAGCACGATGCTACTTAGCATGCAACAATAAACTATGCTATAGCACCCTAACATAAAAACAAAACATATGGCAATGATCTACAGGAGATGCTTTAAAAAAGAGGAAAACTGAGCTACGGCTAAATCACATCATAACAGGTTCAAACAAGCATGGAGAAAGTGCATAAAAATATCAGGTTGGACATGGCATAAACAACATCACGAAGCAATGTTTAGAGCAGGTTATCAACATGTTACAGGAACTTATAATAACAAAGCAAGGCATGGCATGAATCTACTCAAAGCATAGATCAAAAGTCCCTTACTGACCATAAGCCAAAAAGGATCAGAAAATATGATGGCACCCACGTAAACATAGCAAGTTTCGTTAACAGATTTCAGCAAACAAGCATGGCATTGACATAATTATGAAGGCACCTTCGTGAGCTCGATGCGCTCACTACAGAGGACCTCATTATAAACTAGGCATACATCCATCAAGAAGACATGTCATAGAAGCTATACATGGCAAGAAACAACATCATAGCATATCCGGACCAACTACAACAACCTCGGCCAAATTGAATAACATGTAAACAATCTGCCAGGAAACATTTTGAAGCAAAAGTAGAGCACGAAAATGATATGCTAGACTACTCCATAATTGCAACCAGGACCATGGATGGATAGAGCATAACCATGTTTTCAAAACACCCTTACTGAAGTATCTCAAATTATGCATGGATCTGTCTGTAGCAACGTGTTTACATGGCATCAAAATTACAGCAGAACAGGAACTAAAATCAGCATTATCACGAAGCCTAGTTTGCATGCTTGTGCTAGTCACCACATTGATCACAAAAATACATGGTAAGCACCTCTGTAAAGAAGACATAGCCTAGTTCAAAACACATTTAGGGACCAAGTTCATAGGATGCACACATCAATCATGGCAAAAATGACAAAAGAGCTCGTTCTGATAAGAATCTGGAACTAACATTATGAAGCCCACTTCCAACAGCATTTCGGGCATTAAGATGACCTCAAATGCAAATGATGCAATGGAATGAAATGATGTACTCTCTGAGCTGAACATTTTGATATGCTATATGCATGAATCGGAGCTACGGATGCAAAGTTACGGGGTTGTGAAGAAGGGCACATGGGTTAGGGTTAGGAGGGAAAGTCAACCGAAAATATCTTCAGATCCAGATCTGCACGGATTACGAGGACGGCCGAAATCACTGTAGCGGCCGGAGTTTCGCCGGATGGTGTCGCCGGAGTGGAGAGGAGGCCGGAGTCGGGCCGGATCCGGTGGAGGAGAAGGCGGCGCGGGGTGGCGGTCGAGGCGGTCGGCGACAAGCGGCGAGCGGC